>NC_053394.1:419559359-419859359 GCF_905171765.1 Bufo bufo
ATTGTCCTGCATGAAAATCATGTTTTTCTTGAAGGATGCAGACTTCTTCCTGTACCACTGCTTGAAGAAGGTGTCTTCCAGAAACTGGCAGTAGGACTGGGAGTTGAGCTTGACTCCATCCTCAACCCGAAAAGGCCCCACAAGCTCATCTTTGATGATACCAGCCCAAACCAGTACTCCACCCCCACCTTGCTGGTGTCTGAGTCGGACTGGAGCTCTCTGCCCTTTACCAATCCAGCCACGGGCCCATCCATCTGGCCCATCAAGACTCACTCTCATTTCATCAGTCCATAAAACCTTAGAAAAATCAGTCTTGAGATATTTCTTGGCCCAGTTTTGACATTTCAGTTTGTGTGTCTTGTTCAGTGGTGGTCGTCTTTCAGCCTTTCTTACCTTGGCCATGTCTCTGAGTATTGCACACCTTGTGCTTTTGGGCACTCCGGTGATGTTGCAGCTCTGAAATATGGCCAAACTGGTGGCAAGTGGCATCTTGGCAGCTGCACGCTTGACTTTTCTCAGTTCATGGGCAGTTATTTTGCGCCTTGGTTTTTCCACACGCTTCTTGCGACCCTGTTGACTATTTTGAATGAAACGCTTGATTGTTCGATGATCACGCTTCAGAAGCTTTGCAATTTTAAGAGTGCTGCATCCCTCTGCAAGATATCTCACTATTTTTGACTTTTCTGAGCCTGTCAAGTCCTTCTTTTGACCCATTTTGCCAAAGGAAAGGAAGTTGTCTAATAATTATGCACACCTGATATAGGGTGTTGATGTCATTAGACCACACCCCTTCTCATTACAGAGATGCACATCACCTAATATGCTTAATTGGTAGTAGGCTTTCGAGCCTATACAGCTTGGAGTAAGACAACATGCATAAAGAGGATGATGTGGTCAAAATACTCATTTGCCTAATAATTCTGCACGCAGTGTACTAACTGTTTGTGTTCCTGTGCTACTGCCCATATCCTCCTCTTGGACAACTGTAACTCACAGCTTAATAGGGATCTATGATGCTGTAATTTGGATTTTGAGGAACAACGGGGGTGGGCAAAATGTAACAACTGGAGTACAAACAGTTAAACACAAGTAACCTATGCCCATCTTATTGAGGCAATTTAATGTATATGGCTAGTCTAAACCCTAACATGAACTTGCTCTTTTCTGTTGATTTCTGATATATGTTCCAAAAAAATGCTAATGATGTCTGTGTCTATTAACCCTTGCTTCAGACTACGTAGCAGATGACAGTGGGATGTGTGCCCTTCCCCTCTCCTCTCACAGCCTGGAGACCCTCAAGCATCTATTCCTTTTTTTCTCTTTTTTTGCATTTTTAATGTGTTTATTGTCTGTCTGCACCTTGTCTGCTGTTTTTTCAGTTTCTATACTAGATACAGGTCTATAACCTGCGGCTGAACTTTGCAATATTTTAGCCCCGGAACTGTGTTGACGGTAGACAAGTCAACACATGTGGCGTGCAGGTGTCGGAAGAATGTGCCTACCGCATAATGTCTTTTAGGAAAACCATCAAGTCAGAAAAAAAAAAGATGTAATATTCCAAATGTTAGACGCAGAGTCTTTTCTGTGAAGATATCCGCTACCGTTTTCTGAAGAGGACAGGGATCCGCCCATTATGGCCGTTGTTAATTACTTGCTGAACTTCTTGTGTTCTCTCCATCTAACCTACCCAAACCAGATATCTCCCTCTCAGTTTGCAGCACCATCATCTTTCCTTCACCCCCTATATTCAGTCTCTCACCCACTTATGTCGCCTGCACCTCAAAAACATCTCTAGAATCCGGACCTTTCTCACTATGGAATCAACAAAAACTCTAATTGTTGCCCTGATCCATTCCCACCTCGATTACTGTAACTCATTATTAATTGGCCTTCTCCTCATTAGACTCTCTCCAATCTATCCTGAACACAGCAGCCAGGGTCATCTATCTGTCCAGTTACTACTCCGATTTCTCCTCGCCCAGTCCAGTCACTACTCCGATGTCTCCGCCCTGTCCAGTCACTACTCCGATGTCTCCGCCCTGTCCAGTCACTACTCCGATGTCTCCGCCCTGTCCAGTCACTACTCCGATGTCTCCGCCCTGTCCAGTCTCTACTCTGATGCCTCAGCCCTGTCCAGTCACTACTCCGATGTCTCCGCCCAGTCCAGTCACTACTCCGATGTCTCCGCCCTGTCCAGTCACTACTCCGATGTCTCCGCCCTGTCCAGTCACTACTCCGATGTCTCCGCCCTGTCCAGTCACTACTCCGATGTCTCCGCCCTGTCCAGTCACTACTCCGATGTCTCCGCCCTGTCCAGTCACTACTCCGATGTCTCCGCCCAGTCCAGTCACTACTCCGATGTCTCCGCCCTGTCCAGTTACTACTCCGATTTCTCCTCGCCCAGTCCAGTCACTACTCCGATGTCTCCGCCCTGTCCAGTCACTACTCCGATGTCTCCGCCCTGTCCAGTCACTACTCCGATGTCTCCGCCCTGTCCAGTCACTACTCCGATGTCTCCGCCCTGTCCAGTCACTACTCCGATGTCCCTGCCCTGTCCAGTCACTACTCTGATTCCTCAGCCCTGTCCATTCACTTGCAACAATAGGAAAGTTGCCTACCCCTTACTATATAAGAACCTCCTCAGAAGCCATCATTAATTGCCGATTGCGAATATATCGGAGCACTCTATCTGCATATAAAGCTATTGTAATGTTCTGCCGTGCCAACCATTTTCTCCAGTCTCAGGAAACTTCTAGCAGCTTGAAAAATGTAGCAACAGTGACCCACGCCTGTATTGCGCGCGCATTGTGCGAATATTACATTGCCAATTTTCGCAATCAAGAAAATAATTGCGAATTCGCGAATATGTGACGAATATTCGCCCAAATATTCGCGAAATATCACGCATTCCAATATTGCCCCTGCCGCTCATCACTAGTGCAGAGGTAGCAGCTACCGAGCCCAGGAGTCTGAGGGGGCCTAAAGACCCTTGTGGTGCATAAGAATACACCAGTATTATAGAAAGGTCAAGTTATACCTCTGGTTGGAGGAAAGGGGTTGCGTCAAGAATTTGGCATTGGGTGGTGCCGTTTCAATTTTTGCCTCAGGCAGCATCAAGGCTATGTGCTTCCTGACCCCTGGCCCAAGCTGAACTTTTGTACCAGGGCCCATGAGCCTTTAGCTACGCCCCTGTCAATGAGCAATATTTGATTTTTGTTTCTACCCCTAGTGACTTCAAACACCTTCTCATGCAATATTTACAAGTGATCCTCAGCCGCTTCCTGCTTGTCCCACCATCAATACCTTTCTAGTTTTAAAGATAATTTTGATATAAAATTTGTAACTTTCCATCATAATAAAAAAAAAATTCCACCAGTAAATTTTTTAAAATCCAGGTCTTATATGTGCACATGTAGAAGAAGACCTTCTTGAAGGAAGTCTTCTGCTTCTTGTCTTGTGCCAGTCTTGATGACCATGAATTCAAGTGCCAGACTGACAGAATTTCTGCATTTCCAGATGCTGGATTAAAGGACTGTTGCCTTGCTCGTATTTTCTTTCCTGTCCTTGCTCACGTGAGGACTGGGTGTAATATTACATCTCTAGGGTACAGTATAAATGACATCGTAGATCTGTAAGAATAGATTTCGAAATGCAGATCTCTGTGTACACCTTGTGGTCTGCAGATGTACTGCAGTTTTTCTTTCATTGTTTTCAGCAATGCAATTTCAAACAAGATTATTTTGGGGGTATAAAGGACAAATACCCTTAAACAGCTCCTCTGGGAATCATAATTTATTTTACAAGTGCCTGCAGCTGGCTTCCAGAAGCAGAAGATTCATACTTACTTGTTCCCTGCCGCTCCGGTCCTCCATGATGCCTCCTGCATGTCCATGTTGAATGTTTTCCATGATCACATGCTCCCTTGCATCCAGTGACTGGCTTCAGTGGTGACGTGGCCACAAGCAGCACGTCACCGCTGACTCCAATCATTGAATGTGGCGGAGCATGTGACCGTGCCCAAGCAGCACGGGAGAACGGAATGGCAGGGAGCAGGTAAGAATGCAAAAATGTTTAGGGTGTCCAATGACATTGAGTCAACTATTCAAAAGTTCGATTCAGCTACTTGGCCGAATAAAAAAAAAAAGGAAAACATTTATTTTAAAAAAATTACAAAAAAAGTAAAAAAGTTTTTGTAAAATTCAGCGAAGCATTCGCTCATCATTACTACTTCGTCACGAAGTGCATTTCTTTGTAAGTAGTGGGTGCAATGAAAGGGAGAGGTGATTGCGCTGCCCCCTGTCAATGTACCCTTCCGATGCCGCGTTCATACATAATCGCGGGATCTGTTATAAATAACAGAGTGTCAAATCAAAAAATAAATAAATAGAAAATCATACTTTCCTGATCGATGGGCTGGCTGCCGCCATCTTACTTGAAGATCTAGGACGAAATCTCAAACAGCACGTGATGACGTCATCATGCCGGCCAGCATGGTGACATCATACATCATGTGCAAGATCTTCAAGCAAGATGGCAGCGGCTGGCCCGTCAAGAGCAAACGGATCAGGTAGGTATGATTTTTTTTTTTTTTACACTAGTTCAGGTTAAATCGATTCACTACCACTAAGTACAAGGAAATTCGGCTTTGCAGCAAATCAAATTTATTCATGAAATTTGATTCGCTCAACACTAATCACGTTCATTGTTCTAACTCTTCTCTGTTCACTCCCTTTACCATTATTCGTCAGAACCTGATCCCTTTACCCAACAGTTGCCCTCAGATTCCCCGTGCTCAGCTATTTTCAGAGGTGCCAGAGTGGGGACTATCTATCCGCACCTATTTAACATTTACGGCATATCCTATCTATATTCCATAAATGTTCAGATGGTAATGCACTGTTAATATCATTATAAATACTACATCTAAATGTTTCTATTTTCATACAGAAGTGTAGGTTAGAGATATCACCTTTCCAGCTTTTCTTCTCACATTCCCAAACTCTCTCGTAAGTCTTTAAAAGGAGCTTATTGATCTGGTGTTATTGCTCTGTACTGACCAGGAGTGCACTAGAGAAGAAGCTAGGCAGAAGGAAAGCAGAGTTTACTAGAAACATATTGCTTGTTTGTAAAATGTAAATATGCCACAAACTCCTTATAATACATATAAGTGGATGGTTACATCATGGCGGCTCTCTGTCACATGTCATGGCGCTGGGAGTGTCCGGTCCAATTAGTTGCCTGCAGTGCAGAACGAGTGTCAGCACGTTCAACAGGATGAGATGAGTATTTTTTCTTTTTACCCAACAAAATTGGTGCCGCTATGGGGGCCTGGCCTAATTTATACTGGGAGCATTATTGGGGGATTTTTTATAGTAGGGAAACACTATTGGGGCATGTTATATACATGGGGACACTATTCGGGGGATTTTATACTAGGGGAACACTGTTGGGGGCATTTTATATACAGGGTGGCTCTTATATATACTGGGGCTACTATGGAGATATAATAGAAACTAGGGATCGACCGATTATCGGTTTGGCCGATATTATCGGCCGATATTGAGGATTTTGAACGTTATCGGTATCGGCATCAATTTTGCCGATATACCGATAACGTATTGGGAACACAGAACGCGCTGCTCTCAGCGCTCTCTGTGTTCCCTCCGCAGCACAGGGGAGAAGGAAGCAGTGTCTCCTCCCCCTGTGCTGCTGCTGCCGCTGCCGCCAATGAGGGGATAGAACATAAGAGGAGGGGAGGGGCTGTGGCCGCTGCGCCACCAATGAAGAGAAATCTCTCATTCATTCATATACAGGAGGCGGGAGCGCTGGCTACAGAATCACATAGCCGGCTCCCGACCTCTATGAGCAATAGCTGCGGTCCGCGGTAGTTAACTCCTCAGGTGCCGCGGATCGCAGCTACCGCTGATAGAGGTCGGGAGCCGGCTATGTGATTCTGCAGCCAGCTCCCGCCTCCTGTATATGAATGATCGAGAGACTTATCTTCATTGGTGGCGCAGTGCGCCCCCCCAAGCCCCCCAGTATTAATCATTGGTGGCGCAGTGCGCCCCTCACCCCCATCCCAATCCCGGCCAATAGTAAAAACATTGGTGGCGCAGTGCGCCCCCCCCCCCCACCCAGTATTAATCATTGGTGGCAGTGGCCACAGGATCCCCTCTCCCCTGCTCCTCCGATCGGAGCCCCAGCTGTGTAAGCATGGGGCTCCGATCGGTTACCATGGCAGCCAGGACGCTATTGAAGCCCTGGCTGCCATGTTCAGCTCCATGCTGCTGTGTGCACTATGCACAGAGCAGCAGGGACAGTGTGAGATCCTATTCACCCTGATAGAGATCTATCAGGGGGAATAGGACAAGGGTTCTAGTCCCTAAGGGGGCTAAAAGTTAGTAAAAAAAAAAACACAAAAATATTAAGTATAAATGAAAAAGATTTATAAAAAAAAAATACACATTAACAATAAACATATTAATTTTCAGCAGATTTGTGTAGGAATTTTTTTTTTTCTCAAAAATGAAAATTCCCAGAATATCGGTATAAATTATCGGCTATCGGCCTGAAAGTTCACAAATTATCTGTATCGGTATCGGCCCTAAAAAATCAATATCGGTCGATCCCTAATAGAAACTGAGGACACTTTGGCGATGGACTGAGGGCACAGTAGGGGTCAAACGGACATAAAATGGATCTACACATGGATGAAGGAATAGCCATGAAAAATTGACAGTGTCAGTTTTTAAAGGCAATTTTTTTTCATTGTCATGTGAATGTAGCCTTATTTCCCCTTTATTACCCTGTGCTCAGTTGCTTGACTAATGAGTTCATCTGCTCTAGTCCTATATACAGTAAGCTGGGCTGTTTGTTTCATCGATAGCCTGAGCAATTTAGTCCCTATAGATCTTGCTTGGCCTCTCTAGCTAGAGCCTGTAAAAGAGCTGTAATCAGTTTGTCTTCCCGTGTACTGATTTCTGCCTGATTCCCAAACTCTGACCCTCTGCCTCCTGACCTGACCTGACCCATGCCTTTTTACTGTACGGTTTCTGTGCCGCCTGCCCTGACCTTTGGACTATTTATTGCGTTTGCACATGCTCTGCTCGCCTATTACTACGAGTTTGCGTGTTCTTGGTGCCTTGTACTGTTGTCTTTAACCTATGTGGATCAGCAGCCAAACACACGGAGACTACACACGGCTTGATTTGTTCCCTGTAGCAAAGACCAGATCCTTGTATAGGGGTTATAGGGTGAAAACCAGGGAATCGCCAGGCTAATCCCTTTATATTTATCGCTGACTTGAATATTATCCATCCATGGAAAAATGCAGTATCTAGTTATTTATTTATTTTTTTAAAGTGATACCCATTCTTTGCTTTTTAGTTGTATCCAGCTCCGAGCGACTTCTAGTGACTACAGCACTTTTGGGAATTTGTACATAAGTGTAGAAAGCCATTGTGTCTCTTAACCCAAGAGAAAAAGGTGAACACCCTACCCTGAAAATCTGACACACTGCTTGGTCGGAAGTGGCCTAGGCTAGTGATGTCAATGTACATTGGTCATGTGGCCTAGGTGCAGCTCAGTCCTATTGAAAGTGAACACCCTACTATTGGGGTTTGGTGGAGGTCATCCTTCCTGTCTAGAGATGCTATCCAAGGGAATGATCAATCTTCTCTTGCTTTCGGACTGCTTTACGCTACTTTGGTTTCTTTCCAAGACAATAACCGTCCAAAATTTGGACCAAGATGGAAGTTAATATATTCTATAGTCCAATTTTTTATCAGAGCTGAAAATCTGATACACTGCTTGGTCGGAAGTGGCTCTGTTATTTAGTCTTTTGCAGCAAACTTTGCCAGGTAGTAGGTGATACAAAATATGCCTGCACCGATTTGACTTTTCCCCATTCTTTCCCCAATTTTTCCTATTCTTAGAGGGGTTATCTATGAATTTGAAATCGATGGCCTAACCTCAGGATGAGTCATCAATATCAGATCAGTGGGGGGGTTGATTCCTTGTAACCCTGATGACCAGCTGTTTGAAGAAGCTGCGGAGCTCCATGAGTGCTTAGGCCTCTTCCTAGGCTACTGATGTCTATGTACATTGGTCATGTGGCCTAGGTGCAGCTCAGTCCTATTTAAGTGAATGGGCCTGAGCTGCAATACCAAGCACAGCCGATATCCAATGGATGAGGGGGCCACAGCACTTAATGGAGCTCTGGTGGGTGTAGAGGCCTGTTCAAAGAGCTGACTCATGGGGGTGCCATGAGTTAGATCCCCGCCGATTTGATATTGATGACTCCTAAGGATAGGCCATCAATATCAAATTCCCGGATAGCATCTCTAATTATATAATACATGGAACTGGAGCAAGAAGTCCAAGACCCTAGTGAGGGCAAATAAGCTAATCTGGCAAAAGTAAACGGACGTCTCAATGGTGTCTAATACTATCCAATGGAGTATTGGAAGGGTGTGAGATGGTAAGGGAAAGGGGTAGTCATCTCAGGAAACTCTCAAAATATGTACAACATGATAATAACAGCATTTCATGATGAATGGAATTACATATGTTTATTGTCATGTTGTAGCCAACTGCTCCCATATGGTTTGGTGATGTCATCATGACTAAGTGATGTATAAGGCCAGAAAATCATGCAAACAAATAAACAAAGTCTTCACGTAAATGATGAGGACAAAGTGAAATGAGACACATAATAGCCAAGGCCTATTCTCCGGCAGTCTCTAACGTACCATCCATCTTTTGTAGATTCTCGGGTAATAAATTATTTGCAGGGCAAGAAACAAGACATATGGTCAGTCACTCCTTACAAACCTAAGACAGCTGTCACTGGGAGATGCCTCGTTTAGACATGTGGTTAGACTTAATTATTATTTGGATGGTCCCATGTCATGGTCTAGTACTTTCTTCAGGATAAACGTTTCTATTTCTTAAGATTTAAGAGGCGAGAACCGCCATGTGTGGTCTATAGTGAAAGCTGGAGTTGCTTGCCCACATTGAAAAGTTAAGTCACTGCAGCATGAACCTAAACAGCCCCTTCCAGTAGCCCACCAACCTAGTCGATGATCATTTAGAAGCATGTATGATTCAGAGACCTTAGTCATCATATCGAGGCCAAGTAACTAACGGGATCTATACTTCGGTGAGGAAAATAGTGTTCACAGTCCACAAAGGAGGAACTATAAAAGAAACAACCCTGTGGAGATAGCACTGAGCTTCAGACTGGCATTAAGATAACTTAGTTTCAGCATTTGGTGTCAGGTAGCTGCCTCAAAAAACCAATAGATGTTCAAGCTGCTTTCCCTACAGCACAAACCTAAACAGGCCCCTCCAGGAGCCCACCAACCAAGCAGCTGATCATTTAGAAGCACATGTGATTCAGAGACCTTAGTCATAGTCTTGAGGACCAAGTAACCAAGGGGAACCTAGACATCAAGGAAAGTAGCAGAAAATAGTAAGGAAAATAGTATTCACAGTCCACAAAGGAAATAAATAACCCAAATAAGTTACCACTGCACATTAGACAGAAAGTAAATGTTAAGATAACTTAGTTTCAGTATTTGGTGTCAGGTACTAGGGATTAGTGATGGACGAACATCTGCCGGGACGGTTCGCGAACGCGATCGCGCGAACACGATCAAATGTTCGCGTACCGCAAGTTCGCGGCAGGTCCCATTCATTTTAATGGCAGGCGAACCTGAAAAACCTTCAGCTCATATTTGCAGCCAATAAATAATTACTACAAGTGCACAAATAGTCCCACAACATGGACAGTGACATACCAGATGTATTATTCAAATTTGCGATCTCCATTTATTTATTTTTTCAATGCGAAATATCGGCAATATAATTTTCACGTACGCACATGCGCAAATGCACTATACAGTACCCAAATGCACTATGAAGAAAGTATATTGGTATATAACACCCCGCTTCAATCTGTTTTTTTGGGGGACGACTGGTATATCACACCAGTAGAAATTATTTGTTCCAATAACGCTTGTCCCTCTATATACCTGCAGTATCGCAGCAGAACCGCACACAACTGCCGCACAATACAAATGCACTATAATATACTTTCTAACATAGAAAGTATATAATAACATTGTACAAGGAAGGCAATCCATTAGAATATACATGAAGATAAAACGTAGCCTTTAATAATGTTACTATGAAGGTCCATTTACACGTCCGTAAGTGTTTTGCGAATCCGCAAAACACGGACACCGGCAATGTGCATTCCGCAATTTGTGGACCGCACAACGCCGTCACTATAATGGAAAATGCCTAATCTTGTCTGCAATTGCGGACAAGAATAGGACATGTTCTATTTTTTTGCGGAAACGGAAGCACAGATGCGGAAGTACGGATCCGCAAATGCGGACAGCACATTCCTGCCCCACTAAAAATGAATGGGTCTGCACCCGTTCCGCAAAATTGCGGAACAGATGCGGACCCATTTTGCGGACGTGTGAATGGAAAAGATATCCCTCAAAATAAAAATATATTAAATTATTAAAAAAACTTAGATGTGGTAGGCAATTACAAGTGCTCGGCGGCATCATATCAGAAACCATATGTCCTACCACAATCCGAGGGGTTCCAGTGCACATCGATGAATCCAGGAGGGAAAGCAAAAAAACATCCATCCCTGGGCTAGATGATGATGTGGTATTGAAGGACAGGGTGGGCAAAGAACTGTCCCTGATATTGCCCTACAGGGGGGTGCTATTCTGGCCCTGATAGCCTAACCACAGACCACCCGCCCTGACCTCGTCCAGAACCTTACCCTATATAAAAATGGCCCTAGTAAGCCGCTAGCCCCCAGGCCCCTGACTTCCAGGTGATCACTATATAGATCTATGTGTGTTTGACTCATTATAAAAGTATATTATAAGTATATCACACCCCTCAGTATGTCACACCTATCGATAGCACACCTATACCAGTCCTTAAAAAGACTTTTGTGGCCCTATTAGCTAGCGTTTGGTGTCCCTAACCGTCTGTCCCTGCTCCACACAGCAACCTCTCCCTACACTGGCAAAACACTGAATGTAAAATGGCGGCCAGATCAGGTTTATTTATAGGGTAGGGGGTACGTCCATGTGCTGAAACGTCTCAATTGGCTGTCCTGTACCACCTGATGGATGTGTCATGGGTCAAAGTTCTTCACAATGTAAAAGAATATGGCGGGCGCGAATTTCTCCATATGTTCACATGTTCAGCAAATCGTGAACACGCAAAGTTTGCCGCGAAACGACCGCCGGGCGAACCGCAAGGCCATCTCTACTAGGGATGAGTGGAGTATTAAAAAATTTGATTCAGCTGCTTTGCCGAATTGGACAAAAAAATTTGCTTCATGATGAATTAATTTGTCATGGAGCGCATTTCTTCGTAAGTAGTGGGTGCAAATGACAGTGAGCGGCAATTGCGCTGCCCCCATCATTGTACCCCTCAGATGCCGCGTTATTTGCTGATCGTGGCATCTAGTAGCAATATTACAGTGTAAAATAAAAAAAAAAATGAATAAAATCATACTTACCATCGTCCATTTAATCGCGAAGAGCTGACTGCCGCTGTCTTGATTGAATATCTAGCGCAAAATCTCACACGGCCGGTGATCAATCAAGATGGCGGCAGCCGGCTCTTCGCGCTCAAATGGATGAGGTAAGTATGATTTTTTTTATTATTTACCACCATTCTGGGTAAATCACAAGGAAACTCGGCTTCGCGGCAAATCGAATTTACCCTGAAATTCTGTTTGAATTAGTCGATTCACTCAACCCTACTGAATTAACCAACAGTTATTGCAAACTGCTTTGTCTCAGTTAACACTAGAGATGAGTGAATCACTCAGAATTCAATCTGGGTTTGATTCGGCTGAATCGGTTGACCGATTCAGGTTCAAATCAAATCTACCCAAATCGAAAGTGCTCTAGCTGGCCTGACAATTTGTTTATAACAGAGTAACATTATTCTTTCTTTCTTCTTCTTTCTTCCTTTCCTCCTTTGTCTTCTCTGTCTGCCACTGTCCACTTTCTATCTCTCTATCTATTTCTCTGTCTATCTATCTATTCTATCTAGCAAGAAAAATTCCACGGCACCTCCAAGGCGTAAAATAGTAACAAACTTTATTCACCAGACCCACGACGTTTCGATCCGCTTCCTGGGATCTTTCTCAAGCATCTATCTATCTGATCCTATCTATCTATCTATCTATCTATCTATCTACATATCTATCTATCTATCTATCTATCTATTATCTATCTATCTATCTATCTATCTACATCTCTTTCTTTTTCTTTCTTTCTTTCTTTCTTTCTTTTTTCCTTCCTTCTTTCTCCCTTTATTTTTTCATTCTTCTTTCTTTCTACCTCCATTTCTTGTATCTATCTATCTATCTATCTATCTATCTATCTATCAGTCTATCTATATCTCTTTCTTTCTTTCTTTCTTTCTTTTCTTTCACTCCTTACTTTCTTCTCTCTCTTTCTTCTTTCATTGTTTCGTTCCTTTTTTTTTTATTATTTCTTTCTTTTATTCTTTTTTTCTTTCTTTCTTTCTTTCTTTTCTTTAACTCCTTACCTTCTTTCTTTCTTCTCTATCTTTCTTCTTTTATTGTTTTCTTTCTTTCTCTCTCTTTCTTTGTTTCTTTCTTTCTCTCTCTCTCTCCTTACTTTCTTTTTTTCTTTCCTTTTTTCTCCCTTCATTTTTCCTTCTTATTTCTTTGTATCTCCATGTCTTTCTTTCTTTCTGTAGAATCTACTTCCTTCACTTTAGCTAATACAAATCAATAACTGAGCAGAATAATTTTCACTAAGCCTAAGAATAACAAAAAAAGTATCTTTCTGTAGTTAAACAGTTTAAAGAAATATCACCATGTCCAATGAAAAGAATTACAATTGAGTAATGCTGGTGATCATCATAAATTATAGTTTTAAGGATAGAAAATAAAAAGTCATCCAAAGGAATTGTTCTGAATTCTTTGCATTCTATCTGGAATTTACAATATCTTGCTAGGCTTTGTACTGTATTGAGAAATGTTCAGTTATCCAGGGGGGAATGTTAAAACTTACAAACCCTCCCAGTGAGTTATGTGCACGACCCAGAAACTCTCTTTTATTAGCAATAAACATTTTAGTACACGACCAAAATGATTTAGAATTGTAAATACCCCATGGTATTTGCTTTAGGAATAGACATGGAAAACAGGAGGACGACCTGGGGCTCGAGCTTCCAACGCGGAGCCACGTCTTGCCGAGAAATGGAAGGTCTACTTGACTAATGGGTTGAGGTTCCTCTAAGAGGGAGGTCCCCTCGGCAGGGCACAATACACCCATGTGCAACAATGTTTCATCTCAATAACATTCATAGTCGTTGGCCTGTTCCTCCTGCTGTGTTTTGACCATAAGTTCCCTTTTCAACGTCGAGATAATCCACCCAAAACAGGCCAGCAAAATAAACACATTGACTGGGAGAGCCTCGGGCTCTGGTGGTCTTCCAGTTTTATGATCTTTCTTTATGATTATTATTATGCTTCTCAATTTATCAACTTGCAGAAGAAACATATAGTGCTGGAGGACATGGCTTTAGAAAGGTCGACAAGGGATACTCTAATAATAATAATAATAACGTTTCCATTGGGGGCAGTTAGAGGAGAATTTTCTCAACACTCTATCCTGAAACATGGCAAATGAGCCGGAACGAAACATGTTTGCCCTTTTTCCCCGCTGTACGCTAAATTTCTGCTCAAGTCATGACACTCCTACTTCAAAAGCTTTTGTGGCATCTTTTAGGGACAAGATGTGGATGTAGATTACCTGTGGACAGTTCCTTATAAACTTTAGGTTATAAAGTTATATAAAAAAAACTGAAAATGAACGGCACATAAGCAAACACTTAACCAGTAGCATTTGATTCATAGTGTTTTATAGTCAAACTCAGTTCTTCTTCTCTAAAGTCCTTGTAGATAGGTGAACTTACCGATCATCACTCCGTATATACAGGGAAGGACAGAGAAGAAAATGCTTGTTTGTCGTTGATTGCATATTTTATACAGACATAACTTTTTGTTGACAGTTAGATATGAGAGAATCAATTCTAAACTAGTTGTATTCATCCTAAATTTTGTAAAAATTTGAGGTGGATCCGAATCCATGATTCGATTCATCCATATTTTGGAAAGAGAGAGAGAAAATTAATAATACAAGTATATATATAAGTAGGAGACAAGAGAGAATAAATATAAGTCCTAGAAGACCTCAGAGTACCATACACAAATTTTCAGGTCAGTTGGTGCATGTTTGATTCTGGTAGAATAAATTTGGACCCAAATCTAATCAGTCGACCGATTCGGCAAAATTGAACCCCAATCAAATTTTGAATGATTCGCTCATCTCTATCAGCAGCACACATCGCTTCATGTACACAGGGAATGTGCGGCAAACAAACAGGGGACTCTCTGAGAGAGGAGAGTTGAACAAACGAACCCAAGAACAAATGTTTGTTCAAACTCCTCTAATAAATACCAAGCAGAAAGTGAAGAAATCACAATAGACTGGGTATATATATCATCGATCGGCGCTCACTTCATGCAATTCATCGACAAGTTTTTCATTTAGTACTTAGGTGACTTACATATGTCATCTCATGTTTAACAAGGTTGGAAAAGATACAAATTGTATAAAATGTTACATTGTTCTGTCCAACCCAACATCCAGTGTGGAAGGACACTACTTTATGTTGGGTGATACAGCTTTCGTGGTGGCTGTACAACTCCAGAAAAGATTTGTGCACAGGCTCTAATCAAATAAACAGGACTAGTGCATGACTGCTGCTCTCTTGGCATTGTATGGTTGCTACAGCATCAGGGGCGGATTGGCCATAGACCCTACAGGGAAATTTCCCGATGGGCCGATGACCAGGGGGCCACCCAAGACCTCCTAATGGTTGCTGCAAGGCATATAATGATCTGATGCTCAACGGCCGCAAGTGCCCTCCTGAACTCAACTGTACTTACTGTCTTCATGACTGTGATACCGTTAAATACAGTTGTGGCAAGGGCGGCAGTATTTTGTGCTGCACTATGGTATTGCTGACCTTGGCTGACTTCTGTTGTTCCTGCCTACTTTAGTTAGCCCATATTCTGTCAATTTTGACCCACCTATAACATGTGGACACTTTTAGGTTTTTTTCCAGGGCCACTTTAAGTTCCCAATCTGCTCCTGTATAGTATCAATATCACCCCAGAATGTATTAGAGTCTCCCCACTTCCAGTATCAGGTGGAAGGTGCAACTAGAGGTATTTGTCAACTTGATGGTTGTGGGCTCAGAGGGGCTTAAAGGGGAATTCCGGTTCCTAGATATTGATGGCCTATCCTAATGATAGGCCAGTGGTGGGCAAACTTTTTTGTCAACTGAGCCAAATATCGCCAAAACCACGATTGAAATTTCTTTCGAGAGCCACATTTTTAAAACCTAAAATATTGCGTCAACAGTACCAGTGAGGACTATTAGGGCTCATGCACACGACCGTGTGCCCGCCGTTGCCATATTGCAGGCCGCATACGGCGGGTCCGCAATACACGGGCACTGGCCATGTGCAGCCTGCATCAAGGACCCATTCACTTCATCCACAGATATCCCCCATAAGTGCGTCATCCACAGATATCCCCCATAAATACGTCATCCACATTACATCCACATCTGCAGACAAGTTTAATAAAAGTAAAAAATGATAAAGATAAAATGAAATAATAATCAAGATCCAAATAAAAGAAAGTACATATAAAAGTGTTCAAAAACACACTCTGGGCTCATGCCCACGAATGTAAGGGCGCCGTGCCTGTGCTGCGGACCGCAAATAGCAGCTGCATGAGGATCGCGGACCCATTCACTTGAATGGGGTTCACGATCCGCATCCGACTGCCTGCACCGCAAAAAAGTAGCACATGCTGAAGTGAATGGGTCCATGATGCGGGCTGCACACGGCCGTGTGCAGCCCGCATCATGGACTCATTCACTTCAATGGGTCCAGGATCCGGGATATGAGTGCTACAGTGTGCTTCCGTGGTGCTTCTGGCTGTGCCTCTGCACCGCAAAAAAGTAGTGAATTCGCTACTTTTTTGCGGTGCAGAGGCACAGCCAGAAGCACCACGGAAGCACACTGTAGCACTCATATCCCGGATCCTGGACCCATTGAAGTGAATGAGTCCATGATGCGGGCTGCACACGGCCGTGTGCAGCCCGCATCATGGACCCATTCACTTCAGCATGTGCTACTTTTTTGCGGTGCAGGCAGTCGGATGCGGATCGTGAACCCCATTCAAGTGAATGGGTCCGCGATCCTCATGCAGCTGCTATTTGCGGTCCGCAGCACAGGCACGGCGCCCTTACATTCGTGGGCATGAGCCCAGAGTGTGTTTTTGAACACTTTTATATGTACTTTCTTTTATTTGGATCTTGATTATTATTTCATTTTATCTTTATCATTTTTTACTTTTATTAAACTTGTCTGCAGATGTGGATGTAATGTGGATGACGTATTTATGGGGGATATCTGTGGATGACGCACTTATGGGGGATATCTGTGGATGACGCACTTAGGGGGGATAGCTGTGGATGACGCACTTATGGGGGATATCTGTGGATGACGCACTTATGGGGGATATCTGTGGATGACGCACTTATGGGGGATATCTGTGGATGACGCACTTATGGGGGATATCTGTGGATGACGCACTTATGGGGGATATCTGTGGATGACGCACTTATGGGGGATATCTGTGGATGACGCACTTATGGGGGATATCTGTGGATGACTCACCTTTAGGGGATATCTGTGGATGACGCACTTATGGGGGATATCTGTGGATGACGCACTTATGGGGGATATCTGTGGATGACGCACTTATGGGGGATATCTGTGGATGACACATATATAGCATAAGATGCTATATAAGTGCCCTCCACAGATATCCCCCATAAGTGCCCTCCACAGATATCCCCCATAAGTGCCCTCCAGTAAGTAAAGTAATGTATTAGTGGGGGGGAAGGGAGGAAGCAGGTACACTTGCAGCGGGGCAGGTGCAGTGCCCGGCGCTGTGCACACACCGGGGGCAGCTCCTACCTTTCTGCTGCAGGACATTTCGCTCCTCCTGGACCTGAGCGGCGGCCTCTTCACCACTCCTCACATGGCCGGTGTTCTGCTGAAAGTCCGCCGCTGCCCGCCCTTCTGCTGCTGTGCGCAGCGTGACATCTCACCCTCCGTCATGCGCCTCCTGCCCCGCCTGCCTGCTTCATTCATAAAGTGGAAGGAGCAGACAGACGGGGCAGGAGGCGCATGACGGACATTTTGCAAGCTTGAGCGGCGCGATATGGCTGCGCGGCCACCCACCCGTCAGCCCGCACCAAAGAGCCGCATTCAAGGATAAAAAGAGCCGCTTGTGGCTCGCGAGCCGCACTTTGCCGACCACTGTGATAGGCCATCAATATCAGATTGCTGGGGGTCTAACATTCTACACCCCCACCGATCAGCTGTTTTGGGCACTCACTGGCACCGGACACTATACAGAGGGCAGAGCTTTCTGCTTCCGGCTCTGTCCACTGTGTAGCGGTCGTGCTGGGTTATGAAAGCTCAGCTCACATTCACTTGATTTGGAGCTGTGCTGCTGAACCCCAGCACAGCCACTACACAGTTAATGGAAACCTTGTGCTTCTGTCTCTATCCACTGTATAGTTTCTAGCTCCAGTGGCTGCCCAAAACAGCAAGGGTGCCAGATCACCATGGTCTGATATTATGACCTATGCTTAGGATAGACCATCAATATCTAAATACCAGAAAATGCTAGACAGATACTCATGTTTACCGATCCCCCACTACTGCCATCCCGATGCCTCTCCAGCCCCCACAGCTCTCCAATTCCTATCCTGGTTCAACATGCCGGAAATGCCAGGAATGGTCTGTTCACCCAATCACAGGCCTTAGTGATGACCGTCCTCAGACTGGGAAAATACCCTTACAGAAACTTTACAGCCAACATTCTGCAGTATCTCTCAGAATTTTTTTATTTAAAGAGGACCTGTCCCCTCTCCTGACATGTCTGTGTTAATAGCTTTCTGCATTCCCCATGTAATAACAATTCTGGAGCCTATATTCTTATGGCTCTATGTTGTGCCATTCCTCTATTATTTATACTAGAAGTTATGAATGAATTACCAGCAGTCTGCAGTAAGGGTACAGAGGGGTGGTAACCAGTTGGGGGGGTGTACCTGCACAGTCTGAAAATGGCAGCACTGATTGGATAGAGTCAGTCTGTGCAGGGACACCCCCCCCCCCCAACTGGTTACCTCCCCTCTGTACCCTTACTGCAGACTGCTAGCAATTCATCCATAACTTCTAGTAGAAATGCTATTACATGGGTAATGCATGAAGTTATTAAAACAGACATGTCAGGAGTGGTGAAATGTCCTCTTTAATATTATGAAAATTGTGTGAATTTCGTCATCCACAAAATAACTTAAATTGCACCTAATCTTGGCCAATGGGCAGTGGCAGACTTTACCACCATGCAAGCAAGCATGCTTGGTACCCTCGAGATCTGGAGCCGCTTGCTGGCCATAGATGGGTGGTTAAAAAAACAACTAAAAAATGGGTTGAAAATGGACATACCAGCTGTCCATGAGGTTCAGGTACACAGGGGCCCGGGGCACTTTTCCCAGCTGTTGAGTAGTACTGGTGGCCGATAGGGTTTAGAGCTCTCGTGAGAGTGGATTTTGGCAGTGGAAGAGGGCACCCAGACAAACCTTTGCTTGCCACCCCAGAAATGCTAAATTTGCCCCTGCACATAGGACCTTATAATAAAATGGTTTCCTACTCTGCCGCTATATATACGGTAATAATATTGCTAATTTTACTTTTTTTTTTTTATCAACTTCTTGTTTTTTCTCGTGTAACCATATGGGAATATTCACACTCGCTCGATTTGTTGCAGAAATGTTCAGAGACTAAAAATCTGTTCCGTTCTTCTCAGTCATTTTGGAGCGAGCTCGTGGATTTCTGCAAACTTCATTTATTTAAATGGGACAATTACAGAAAATATTTCAACAAGTCTGCCGTGTGTGAATTTAGACATGTTATGGGTGAATTTATTAGGCAACTTGTGCCAGTTTTGGCAGAAAAAAGTAACACATTTTGGTCCCTGCACAAAGAAATTTCAACTTTTATTCATTTTAGGCCACTTTAAAAAAAAAAAATATGGAAGTGGCTTATCAAGATGGGCAGGGCCTCCAGCGGCCCGACAGTTTTATTGTAATTTACTTCACAAACTCACATAAATTATTGCACAAATCTACACTAGCTCCTAAAGGTCGTAATTTGCTATTTTGCTGCACAGACTGCCAGTAAACTATCGCCTTTTAGAAAGCACCAGTCAGCAGAATCAACTGTATTAAACCAGACACACGGTCTGAAAGGGTTGATCCTGATAATTAAAATTAAGCTTGTCTTGTGAAAATCGGTGGTGGTGTTCCTGAGAAATAAGACTTTCATTCTTTACACAAATGAGGGCTTTAATGCAGTGAGGGGAGTGGCCAGCAGTGGAAAGCTGACACACACTGAGGAACTAGGCCCCGCCTCTTGTTATATTGTTGCCCTCCTTTGCATCAAGAATAAAAGTCCCTTTTCTCTGGAACGCCACAACTGATTTTCACAAAACAGGTATCATTTGAATAATCGGGATCAAGCCTAACATACAGTCTGCCTGGTCTGATAGGATTGATATTGCTGACAAGTCATTTTTAATACATATGACTAGTGTTGAGGGAACCGAAGTTGATGAAGTGGAATTCGATCTAAAAATTTTAGATTAATGAATTTCTTGCCGATTCGTGGTAACGAATGAGATTTTTTTTTTAAATGGCTACTGCACATGTTACAAAGTGAAAGCAAGAAGCCTGGGAATGAGGGATCATCCATAATGCCGTGCAGCCAGCCAATAAGCAGATAGTCAGCCCCTGTGATGTCAAGGGCCTAAAAAAAGCCTCATCCTGCCCGGTCTCCACCATTTTACTCTGGTTTTATTCTGCTCAATAAATCACCAATAATCTGCATCAAACTGGATCCTTTGGCTGGTTCCTTGCTCCGAGGGATGTTCTCCTAATTGTGAGCTCCACCATTTTACTGTGAACTTAGTGCAGGGAGAGATGTGACAAGCGCTAGGGACAGTGATTAGGAAAGACTTTATTTGTAAAGTTTTGTTAGAAAGAGTTCAGGGAAAGCGCAGGGACAGTATAGGGAGATTATAGGAAAAATTTATACACACTATAGGGAGAGCATAGGGAGAGCATAGGGAGCGCAGGGACAGTATAGGGAGATTATAGGAAAAATTTATACACACTATAGGGAGAGCATAGGGAGAGCATAGGGAGAGTGCGGGGACTACCATATTTTTCGTTTTATAAGACACACTTTTTTGGGGGGGGGAAGTCACTGCGTTTTATAAAACAAACATGAGGCAAATGAGGTGGCTCAGGAGCTCTCACTAACAGCTCCTGAGCCTGCCATTAAACTGTTGGGTGGGCTGGCTCCTTCCTTAACAGCTTCACTTACTGCATTCCGTTGCCACCAGCCCACGCATCCGTCTTACCAAAGACCTCCGGAGGCCACGGTTGGGCAGGATGGCAGCTTAACTTACTGCGCTCTGCTGTCACCAGCCCGCGCTTTATTACTTCAGCTGATTGGTGGTGAGTGCATCCTGCTACCCACACGTCCACAATTCAGCCTCCTTCCTATCTCCCGCCATACCAACTCTGCTCCTACTGTGTACTGCGGTTTTGTGGATCTAGTCCCTGGGTGAGTCGAGCTCAGGGGCTAAAAATGTGTGCCATAAATAGCTATAACCCCCCTCATCCATAGGTATCCGCTAGTGTTCGTCGAGTACCAAAGTGCTCGGGTGCTCGAGTAGAACACCTCGGGATGCTCGGTTGCTCTACCGAGCACCCGAGCACAATGGAATTCAATGGGAGAACCCGAGAATTAAACCAGGCACCCCCTGCTCTAAAGAGGGGAGGGTGATTCACAGAAAAAGGTCAGAAATTGATGGAAACACCACTGAAATGGTTCGGGAACAGCATTGGGAGGATGTCTGGATGCATCTTGGACTCCCTTGTCACTGCTGGGAACGATGTTGTCCGAGTAGTACGCCACTTTTACAGACTAACAATAATACGCACAAAACTGAAGATAAAATCGATTTTAGAGGAAAAATTGTATATTTACTTGTATATAAAGTGCAAGTGCTGCCAAAAATTACAAGGAAGAGGCACTCCGATACAACCTGTATATCACATAATGGAGGGCCTCATTCACATTGTGGTACAATTGTTCAGGTAGTGGGACTCCTACACTCATAAAGCTTATGCACTAATTGAACGGGCTGCCAAAAATTACAAGGAACCGGCACTCCAATACACCCTTTATTACACATAAAGGAGGGCATCATACACACCCTTGAAATATTATGATTGATGGCCTGCTGGTGACCCTAGCAAGGGCTTGCTAATCTGACCATCTAAAACATTAGGGGCGAGTGCCTGCTGCTGATGTGACCTTCTAAAATATTAGGGGTGAGGGCCTGCTGCTGATGTGACCTTCTAAAACATTAGGAGTAAGGGCCTGCTGCTGATCTGACCTTCTAAAACATTAGGGGCGAGGGCCTGCTGCTGAGTTGACCCTCTAAAACATTAGGGGCGAGTGCCTGCTGCTGAGCTGACCATCTAAAACATTAGGGGCGAGTGCCTGCTGCTGATCTGACCTTCTAAAACATTAGAGACGAGGGCCTGCTGCTGAGTTGACCCTCTAAAACATTAGGGGCGAGTGCCTGCTGCTGAGCTGACCCTCTAAAACATTAGGGGCGAGCACATGCTGCTGAGCTGACCCTCTAAAACATTAGGGGCGAGCACATGCTGCTGATCTGACCATCTAAAACATTAGGGGTGAGGGCCTGCTGGTGACCCTCAAAAACATAATGAACAAGGACCTGCTGGTGACCATCTAAAACATTATGGATGAGGGCCTGCTGGTGACCCTCAAAAAAATTATGGGCGATGGCCTGCTGGTGACCCTCAAAAACATTATGGGCAAGGGCCTGCTGGTGACCCTCTAAAACATTAAGAACAAGTGCCTTCTAGTGACCCTTTAAAACATTATGGGCGAGGGCCTGCTGCTGAGCTGACCCTCTAAAACATTAGGAGCGAGGGCAGCCTAATAAGCATGTTGATATGATGGAGGAGGAGGACGAGAAAAGGGAAAATGAACCATATACCCTTTTTAGTGGTGGAAGGGGTGCATGGGAATACAGTGTATTCAGTACATTATAAAAAACACATTTAAAGTGCCTTTATGTTCAGCCGCTTTCCTCTGGTGGAGCAGAGAAGTCAGGGGCAATCCAGGCCTTGTTCATTTTTATAAGAGTCAACCGATCTTCAGTTGACAGGCGGATGCGCTTATCAGTTATTATGCCCCCAGCAGCACTAAATACATGCTCTGACAAAATGCTTGCAGCAGGGCAGGGCAAGCCCGCTCCTTCAAGGCGTAGAGCGCCAGTTCGTGCCACGTGTCCAGCTTGGACACCCAATAGTTGTAAGGCACAGAGGCATCACTGAGGACGCTGACATGGTCTGCTATGTACTTCCTTCCACCATCTTCCAAAATTTTTCCCTCCTTGTGACACTAGGCCGCGCATCAGGTTGAGGGTGCTGACGGGGTGTCATAAAACTGTCCCAGGCTTGGAGAGTGTTGCCCTGCCTCTGTTGGAACTTCTGTGTGTTCCCCTCGTCTCCCCTCCGCGGTTGCCCAAGGAATTACGTACTCTGCAGCCAGCGTTGTCAGATGGAAATTTTTGGAGCAATTTTTCCACAAGGACCTTCTGGTCTTGCACAATTTTGCTCGTCCTCTCCACCACAGGAATGAGAGATGAGAAGTTCTCTATATAGCGGGGGTCGAGAAGGGTGAACGACCAGTAATCGTTGTTGTCCAAAATGCGTACAACGCACATGCAACGCGTCTGCCTTAATTGTGAGCAGCGAGCGTTTGAGTAGACACAGAAGTGGGATGGTTACGCTGATAGTAGCGTTATCGCCGCTCACCATCTGCGTTGATTCCTCAAAGTTGCGTAAAACCTCACAGAGGTCAGACATCAATGCCCACTCGTCGCTTTTGAAGAGCGGAAGCTGACTTGAAAAGTGACGAATATGTTGCAGCTGGTATTCCAAAACTGCCCTCTGCTGCTCACAAATAGTGATGGATGAACATTTGCCGGGACGGTTCGCGATCGCGCGAACACGATCAAATGTTCGCGACAGGTCCCATTCATTTTAATGGCAGGTGAACCTGAAAAACTTTCAGCTCATATTTGCAGCCAATAAATAATTACTAGAAGTGCACAAATAGTCCCACAACATGGACAGTGACATACCAGATGTATTATTCGAATTTGCGATCTCCATTCATTTTTTTTTTCAATGCGAAATATCGGCAATTAAATTTTCGCGTACGTGCATGCGCAAATGCACTATACAGTACCGAAATGCACTATAAAGAAAGTATATTGGTATATAACACCCCGCTTCAATCAGTTTTTTGGGGGGAACCACTGGTATATCACACCAGTAGAAATTATTTGTATAACCTTTGTCCCTCTATATACCTGCAGTATCGCAGCAGAACCGCACACAACTGCCGCACAATACAAATGCACTATAATATACTGTCTAACATAGAAAGTATATAATAACATTGTACAAGGAAGGCAATCCATTAGAATATACATGAAGATAAAACGTAACCTTTAATAATTTTACTATGAGGGTCCATTCACACGTCCGTAAGTGTTTTGCGGATCCGCAAAACACGGACACCGGCAATGTGCATTCCGCAATTTGTGGACCGCACAACGCTGGCACCATAATGGAAAATGCCTAATCTTGTCTGCAATTGCGGACAAGAATAGGACATGTTCTATTTTTTTGCAGAAACGGAAGCACAGATGCAGAAGTGAGAATCCGCAAATGCGGATGTGGATCTGCAAATGCAGATGTGGATCCGCAAATGCGGACAGTACATTTCGGCCCCATTGAAAATTAATGGGTCTGCACCCGTTCCGCAAAATTGCGGAACAGATGCGGACCCATTTTGCGGACGTGTGAATGGAAAAGATATCCCTCAAAATGAAAATATATTAAATTATTAAAGTTAACCAAAAAGCATAGATGTGGTCGGCAATAACAAGTGCTCGGCGGCACCAAATCAGAAACCATATGTCCTACCACAATCCGGGGGGTTCCAGTGCACATCCATGAATCCTGGAGGGAAAGCAAACACCATCTATCCCTGGGCTAGATGATGATGTGGTATTGAAGGACAGGTTGGGCAAAGAACTGTCCCTGATATTGCCCTACAGGGGGGTGCTATTCTGGCCCTGATAGCCTAACCACAGACCACCCGCCCTGATAAGAGCGACCTCATCCGGAACCTTACCCTATATAAAAATGCCCTTAGTAAGCCCCTAGCCCCTAGGCCCCTGACTTCCAGGTGATCACTATATAGATCTTTGTGTTTTTGACTCATTATAAAAGTAGATTATATTATAAGTATATCACACCCCCTCTTTGTATCACACCTATCGATAGCACACCTATACTAGTCCTTAAAAATACTTTTGTGGCCCTATTAGCTAGAGTTTGGTGTCCGTAACAGTCTGTCCCTGCTCCACACAGCAACCTCTCCCTACACTGGCAAAACACTGAATGTAAAATGGCGGCCAGATTAGGTTTATTTATAGGGTTGGGGGTACGTCCATGTGCTGAAACGTCTCAATTGGCTGTCCTGTACCACCTGATGGATGTGTCATGGGTCAAAGTTCTTCACAATGTAAAAGAATATGGCGGGCGCAATTTTCTCCATATGTTCGCATGTTGGGCGAATCGCGAACACGCAAAGTTCGCCGCGAAACGACCGCCGGGGGCGAACCGCAAGGCCATCTCTACAAAGCCTGGCCAACATGTGGAACGTCGAGTTCCAGCGCGTGCTCCGGTCGCATAACAGTCGGTGAGCTGGCAATTTCAAGCTCTGCTGCAGCATTGCCAGACCGGCGGAAGCTGTTGATGACTTGCAGAAATAGGCACACACGCGGCGCACCTTCACCAGTAGCTCAGGCAAATTGGGGTAGGTTTTGAGAAACCGCTGAACCACTAGGTTGAACATGTGGGCTAGGCATGGTATGTGTGTGAGCTTGCCGAGCTCCAAAGCCGTCACCAAGTTACGGCCATTATCAGACACAACCATGCCTGGCCGTAGGTTGAGTGGCGACAGCTCAGTCTGGTCCCTTTTCCCCTCCCACAGCTCTGCACTGCTACACTGCTTCCAGCTACTGACTGATGTCTGACTGGTGGTGCAAGATGATAATTCAGAGGTGGAAGAGTAGGAGGAGGTGGAGGAAGAGAAGGGGGGGTTGTAGCCACTAACGTAGGTGGTGGCGGAAACCCTGATGGAAATAGGGCCCGCAATTCTTGGCGTCGGTAGCACCTGTGCCATCCCAGGGTACGACTCGCTCCCGGCCTATACAATGTTCACCCAGTGTGCCATCAGGGAAATGTATCGTCCCTGGCCAAAAGCACTTGTCCATGTGTCAGTCGTTAAGTGTACCTTCCCAAAAACTGCGTTGGTCAGGGCATGGGTGATGTTACGGGACACATGCTGGTGTAAGACTAGGACTGCACACCGTAAAAAATATTGGCGGCTGGGCACAGAGTAACGCGGGACGGCCACCGCCATCAGGCTGCGGAAAGACTCAGTGTCTACAAGCCTAAATGGCAACATTTCCAGGGCCAGCAATTTGGAAAGGTGTATATTTAGTGCTATGGCCTGTGGGTGGGTGGCTGGGTATTTGCACTTTTGTTTAAAGGCCTGGGGTATAGATATCTGTACAATCGCTGGGACACAGAAGTGGATGTGCTAGCTGATCGTGCTTGAGAATGTCCAAGTGCATGGCGGGAGGCATCCGGGCCTGCATCTTGGACAGGGGATTGGCCAGCACGTAACACAGGGGAAGAGGAGGCAGTGGTGTGACCCTCAGACACTGATTGTGGACCCAGGCATTCGTCCCACCTATTAGGGTGCTTTGATGCCATGTGGCGGATCATGCTGGTGGTGGTGAGGTTGCTAGTGTTCATGCCCCGGCTCTTTTAGGTTGCAAAGTACTATTCTCTTGCGAGCTTGTCGAGAGGCCCAAATCAAGGAATGGCGATGAAAAGAGCTCCTCGCAATATCCGAGTGTGGGATCACTCGTTTGCCAAGACTCTCCATGGTGGGAGGAAGGAGGATCAGGGTGAAGATTCTGTTGACCAGACTCTTGGTACTGAGACTGGACTTTGTGGAAGACAGGGTGGTGCTTAACTGACTGGAAGCATTATCTGCTGCAATCCAACCAACCCCCTGGTCGCACTGGTCTGACTTCGATAGTGGTGTCTAGTGTTGATCACGAACACTCGAATCGCAAATATTAATCGTGATTATCGGCACTTCGAGAATTCGTGAATATTTAGAATATAGTGATATATAGTGATTCGTAATTTTGAATATTCTAGATTTTTGTTTCATCAGTAACCTCCCTTCTTGATTGTGGGCCAATGAGAAGGCTGCAATGTCTTTGTCAGAGCTTAGCAACATCCCTAGCAACCAATAGGAAAGCTGCCTACCCCTTACTATATAAGAACCTCCCCGGAAGTTCTGAGAGAGAGAGCAGTGTCATTGCTGTGCTCTGTGCTTTCCACACTACAGTAGATAGATAGTCAGATACCTTATATATAATACAGATAGTTAGTGTAGGCTATATCCTGTCACCACCGGCGAAAAAAATTACACTGAATGTCACTGATATTTCGGATGCGCTAACGTTATACTGGAGATGTAGCGCAGGTAATGTCACTACCACCAGCAGCACAAAAATTGGACTGAATGTCACTCGTATTTTGGATACGCAAATGTTATACAGGTGATGTAGCGCAGGTAATGTAACTGTCCGCAGCGAACACCGTCTACAGAAAAAGCACACTGGATGTCACAGATATATTGAGGCTGTGCACACGTTACACAGGAGATGTAGCGCAGATGATGTCGCTGTCTGCAGCAGCCAAACAATTGCAAGCTATTAAGCGTAGGTTGCGCTAAAAATATATATTGCTGGCAGATACAATAATAGTCCTTAAAAGGACTTTTGGGTCTCTAACAAGTTTTTTCAATAAAATATTTGTATTTCACTCCCTACACTATCTGTCCCTTCTTCAGCACAGCTCTCCCTGACTAAGACTGAGCCGAACACTTGTCATCGAATGCTATATAGCACCCGATGACGAGTCCCGGCCAGCCAATCACTGTAATGCCAGTAACCAACATGGCTACGGCATTACAGTGAGTGCCAGTACTTACCTGCACGTTTATTGGCTGCGTAGCAGGGAGGAGACTCGAGCATTGCGCTCGAGCACACGCGGTGTTCGTGCAGTGTTCAGCAGAGCATGCTCGCCCAACACTAGTATCCACTCATATACTGCAGTATATGAGTGGATTCCTATGGATGAGGGGGGTTATAGTTAAATTTAATATAAACACTGTCCAGGGACTGTTCTGTAATTGTCTTGTGTTTATATTAAATATGACTATAACCTCATCCATAGGAATCCACTCTTATTCTGCAGTACATGGGTGGATTCCTATGGATGAGGGGTGTTATAGTGATATGCCAATTACAGAACAGTGTTCATATTAAATATGACTATAACTCCCCTCATACTTGAGAATACACCAATGTACAGTACCTACAGTACATCAGTGTATTCTTTAGAATGATGGGTAGAGTTGAGCGGACACCTGGATGTTCGGGTTCGGCAGGTTCGGCCGACCTTGAAAAGAAAATTCGGGTTCGGGACCCGAACTTGACCCAAACTTGACCCTGAACCCCATTGAAGTCAATGGGGACCCGAACTTTTGAGCACTAAAATGGCTGTAAAAATGTCATGGAAAGAGCAAGAGGGCTGCAAAAGGCAGCAAAATGTGCTTAAGAGCATGACAAATGCTCTGCAAACAAATGTGGATAGGGAAATTAATTTAAAAAAACATAAAAGACCTTAAAAAAATAAAAATTAGGAATGATGTAGGAGGAAGAGGATGAGGAGGCGGTGAATGGGTGGATGTGGCGGTGTAGGCTCACGTGGCGGTCTAAGTGGAAGAGGCGGCGAAGGAGGAATAGGTAGCCAACACAGATGTGTGTTATTTTGCATTTTTACATAGGGGTATCCCCCAAAATATTGGGACATATAAAACAAATAAAAAGGATTAAGTGCACTTGAGTACAAGGATGGATGGTTGAGGCTGTTAGAACTGTCTATTCTGCACAAGGTACAGACAAGTCTTGTGGGATCCAGGCCTGGTTCATTTAAAAGAAGGTGAGCTTGTCCACGTTTCATATAGTGCACAGGCGGCTGCGTCTGTCTGTAATGACGCCTCCTGCCATGCTAAATACACGCTCAGAGAGTACACTGGCTGCAGGGCAGGCCAGCACCTCCAAGGCATACAGGGCAAGCTCTGGCCATGTGGACAATTTGGAGACCCAGAAGTTGAATGGGGCCAGAACCATCAGTCAGTATGTGGAGGGGTGTGCACACGTACTGTTCCACCATGTTGTTCAAATGCTGCCTCCTGCTAACACGCTCCATATCAGCAGTTGGGGCCAGTTGTTGCGGCGAGGTGACAAAGCTTTTCCACATGTCGGCCATGCTAACCCTGCCTTCTGAGGTGCTGGCGCTGACACAGTTGCGTTGGCGACCTCTTCCTCCTCCCCTGCCTTCGCCTTGTGCTTCCACTTGTCCCCCGGCGTCAGTCGGGAATGCTCTCAGGAGCGCGTCTACTAGCGTGCGCCTGTAGTCACGCATCTTCCGATCACGCTCCAGTGAGGGAATTAAGGACGGCACATTGTCTTTGTAACGGGGATCCATGGGTTTCAGGCGCCACCTGTGCGCTTTCTGCAGAAAACTGGGTGGGAGATAATGTGAATGTGCTGGATCCACTGTCGGCCACTCAATTGACTAGCGCCTGTACTTGCTCATGCCTTACCATCCTTAGAACGGCAATAGGCCCGACCAAATATCGCTGTAGATTCTGGCGGCTACTGGGACCTGAGGTAGTAGGTGCAGTAGGATGTGTAGCTGTGGCAGAATGGCCACCTCCTCTCCCTGCTCCAGAGGCTCCACCAACACGACCATCATCCCTTATTAGATGTTTGCCTCATAGTTAGCATTCACCAAGCAAAGTAAAAAGTGGTTAAGTCTATTAAAAATAATTAACCGCCAATAAAAACCCTGATGTAGTGTATTGCACTAAAAAAAATTTTTTAACTCTATATGACAGCGGTATTTGTGGCCTAAATTTTACAGTAATTTATGCACGTCTAATCCAAGATGTGCAGTATATCAGAGTTTTTTTTTTTACCCCAGTAAGCAAAAAGCCGTATTTCTGGCCTAAATGTGACACTCACTTATGCACGTCTAATCCCAGATGTGCACTATATGAAACAGATGTTTTTTTTTTCACCCAGTAAGCAAAAAGCTGTATTTCTGGCCTAAATGTGGCACTCACTTATGCACGTCTAATCCCAGATGTGCACTATATGAAACAGATGTTTTTTTTTCACCCCAGTAAGCAAAAAGCTGTATTTCTGGCCTAAATGTGACACTCACTTATGCACGTCTAATCCCAGATGTGCACTATATGAAACAGATGGTTTTTTTTCACCCCAGTAAGCAAAAAGCTGTATTTCTGGCCTAAATGTGGCACTCACTTATGCACGTGTAATCCCAGATGTGCACTATATGAAACAGATGTTTTTTTTCACCCCAGTAAGCAAAAAGCCGTATTTCTGGCCTAAATGTGACACTCACTTATGCACGTGTAATCCCAGATGTGCAGTATATCAGAGGCTTTTTTCACCCCAGTATGCCAAAGCCGTATTTCTGGCCTAAATGTGACAATGACTTATGCACGTGTAATCCTAGATGTGCAGCATATCAGAGGCTTTTTTCACCCCAGTATGCCAAAGCCGTATTTCTGGCCTAAATGTGACAATCACTTATGCACGTGTAATCCCAGATGTGCAGTGTATCAGAGGCTTTTTTCACCCCAGTATGCCAAAGCCATATTTCTGGCCTAAATGTGACAATCACTTATGCATGTGTAATCCCAGATGTGCAGTATATCAGAGGCTTTTTTCACCCCAGTATGCCAAAGCCGTATTTCTGACCTAAATGTGACAATCACTTATGCACGTGTAATCCCAGATGTGCAGTATATCAGAGGATTTTTTCACCCCAGTATGCCAAAGCCGTATTTCTGGCCTAAATGTGACAATCACTTATGCATGTGTAATCCCAGATGTGCAGTATATCAGAGGGTTTTTTCAACCCAGTATGCAAAAGCCGTATTTCTGGCCTAAATGTGACAATCACTTATGCATGTGTAATCCCAGATGTGCAGTATATCAGAGGCTTTTTTCACCCCAGTAAGCACAAAGCCGTATTTCTGGCCTAAATGTGACAATGATTTATGCACGTGTAATCCCAGATGTGCAGTATATCAGAGGGTTTTTTCACCCCAGTAAGCACAAAGCCGTATTTCTGGCCTAAATGTGACAATCACTTATGCACGTGTAATCCCAGATGTGCAGTATATCAGAGGGTTTTTTCACCCCAGTATGCCAAAGCCGTATTTCTGGCCTAAATGTGACAATGACTTATGCACGTGTAATCCCAGATGTGCAGTATATCAGAGGGTTTTTTCACCCCAGTATGTCAAAGCCGTATTTCTGGCCTAAATTAGACAATCACTTATGCACGTGTAATCCCAGATGTGCAGTATATAAGAGGGTTTTTTCACCCCAGTAAGCACAAAGCCGTAATTCTGGCCTAAATGTGACAATCACTTATGCACGTCTAATCCCAGATGTGCTTTATATGAAACAGATGTATTTTTTTCACCCCATTAAGCAAAAAGCTGTATTTCTGGACTTGCAGACATGCAGATAGCCTGTGCTGGTGCACTATTGTTGCATAAAATGGCTGCCGATTATGTATTGATATTGACTAACTGAAGAAAAAAAAGTTTGTTTTCAGTAGTAGTTGGTTCAGGGCAGGCTTAAAAAAATTGTGCACTGCACCCACAAAACACATTTGCTGTAGATCGCTGAGTAAAGAAGCAGTTCTGAATCTTCATAAGATTTCTCCCTGATCTCTCCCTCACAGCAGCTGCAGCCTCTCCCTACACTAATCCGAGCAGAGTGACGGGCGGCGCTACGTGACTCCAGCTTAAATAGAGGCTGGGTCACATGCTGCAGTTGGCCAATCACAGCCATGGCTGTGATTGCTTTTTGGGGCAAGTAGTATGACACCTGTTGATTGGCTGCTTTGCAGCCTTTAAAAAGCGCCATAAGAATCGCCGAACACCGAACCCGAACTTTTACGTAAATGTTCAAGTTCGGGTCCGGGTGCCGAAAACCCTAAAGTACGGTACGAGCCCGAACTTTACAGTTCGGGTTCGCTCAACTCTAATGATGGGCATTATAATCACATAAATCACATAACATTGTCATCCACAATAGCCTCATAACAGTGTGTCATCCACAGATTTCCCATAAGTGTCACCCACAGATCGCCCATAAGAGTATCATCTACAGGTCCCTCATAAGTGTGTCACCCACAGATCCCCCATAACAGTGTGTCATTCACAGGTCCCCCATAACAGTGTGTCATCCGCAGGTCCCCCATAACAGTGTGTCATCCGCAGGTCCCCCATAACAGTGTCATCCATAGATCCCCCATAATGGTGTGTCATCCACAGATACCCCATAACAGTGTGTCATCCACAGATCCCCCATAACAGTGTGTCATTCACAGGTCCCCCATAACAGTGTGTCATCCACAGGTCCCCCATAACAGTGTGTCATCCGCAGGTCCTCCATAACCGTGTGTCATCCACAGATCCCCATAACAGTGCGTCCTCCACAGATCCTCTATAACAGTGTCATCCATAGATCCCCCATACTGGTGTGTCATCCACAGATACCCCATAACAGTGTGTCATCCACAGGTCCCCATAACAATGTGTCATCCACAGGTGCCCCATAACAGTGTGTCATCCACAGGTCCCCATAACAGTGTGTCATTAACAGATCCTCCATAACAGTGTGTCCTCCACAGATCCCCCATAACAGCTTGCATGCACAGCATTATCTCCTTTCACTGCTATGGAATTTTAAAAAATAACAGAGCCAGTGATCAGCTATTATCAGAACACGCATAGCATAATGGAGGATGACTATGCATGCACACTGTGCTCTCCCTTCACTTCAAGGGCTCGGATGGGACAGCCCCTTTTTTTTTAACACTGTGGTTTTATAAACTGCACCATGGAAAAACAGAAGTACCCTGGCCATTTATAACGCGGGGTCCATGTCCAGAATTCCCTTTGAAAATAGGAAGGAATAAAAATCCACACCAAAACTGTATCAAAAAGTGTTTTATAAAATGAGTCAGAAAAAAAACCACATCCAAAAAAAACTGATGTGAATTCTGCATTAGGTTTTTATTAAGCACAGAAAATACTCTGTGTGAACATACCCAAAGAGGCTGCAGGATCAGCAGTTTACAGTGGAAAGGCTAAAGAGAGATAATGTGGCATTCTACAGTCGTGGCCAAAAGTTTTGAGAATTACACAAATATTAGTTTTCACAAAGTTTGCTGCTAAACTGCTTTTAGATCTTTGTTTCAGTTGTTTCTGTGATGTAGTGAAATATAATTACACGCACTTCATACGTTTCAAAGGCTTTTATCGACAATTACATGACATTTATGCAAAGAGTCAGTATTTGCAGTGTTGACCCTTCTTTTTCAGGACCTCTGCAATTCGGCTGGGCATGCCCTCAATCAACTTCTGGGCCAATTCCTGACTGATAGCAACCCATTCTTTCATAATCACTTCTTGGAGTTTGTCAGAATTAGTGGGTTTTTGTTTGTCCACCCGCCTCTTGAGGATTGACCACAAGTTCTCAATGGGATTAAGATCTGGGGAGTTTCCAGGCCATGGACCCAAAATGTCAACGTTTTGGTCCCCGAGCCACTTAGTTATCACTTTTGCCTTATGGCATGGTGCTCCATCGTGCTGGAAAATGCATTGTTCTTCACCAAACTGTTGTTGGATTGTTGGAAGAAGTTGCTGTTGGAGGGTGTTTTGGTACCATTCTTTATTTATGGCTGTGTTTTTGGGCAAAATTGTGAGTGAGCCCACTCCCTTGGATGAGAAGCAACCCCACACATGAATGGTCTCAGGATGCTTTACTGTTGGCATGACACAGGACTGATGGTAGCGCTCACCTTTTCTTCTCCGGACAAGCCTTTTTCCAGATGCCCCAAACAATCGGAAAGAGGCTTCATCGGAGAATATGACTTTGCCCCAGTCCTCAGCAGTCTATTCACCAAATTTTCTGCAGAAGATCAATCTGTCCCTGATGTTTTTTTTGGAGAGAAGTGGCTTCTTTGCTGCCCTTCTTGACACCAGGCCATCTTCCAAAAGTCTTCGCCTCACTGTGCGTGCAGATGAGCTCACATCTGCCTGCTGCCATTCCTGAGCAAGCTCTGCACTGGTGGCACTCCGATCCCGCAGCTGAATCCTCTTTAGGAGATGATCCTGGCGCTTGCTGGACTTTCTTGGACGCCCTGAAGCCTTCTTAACAAGAATTGAACCTCTTTCTTTGAAGTTCTTGATGATCCTATAAATTGTTGATTGAGGTGGAATCTTAGTAGCCACAATATCCTTGCCTGTGAAGCCATTTTTATGCAATGCAATGATGGCTGCACGCGTTTCTTTGCAGGTCACCATGGTTAACAATGGAAGAACAATGATTACACGCATTACCCTCCTTTTAACATGTCAAGTCTGCCATTTTAACCAAATCAGCCTGACATAATGATCTCCAGCCTTGTGCTCGTCAACATTCTTACCTGAGTTAACAAGACGATTACTGAAATTATCTCAGTAGGTCCTTTAATGACAGCAATGAAATGCAGTGGAAAGGTTTTTTTGGGATTAAGTTCATTTTCATGGCAAAGAAGGACTATGCAATTCATCTGATCACTCTTCATAACATTCTGGAGTATATGCAAATTGCTATTATAAAAACTTAAGCAGCAACTTTTCCAATTTCCAATATTTATGTAATTCTCAAAACTTTTGGCCACGACTGTACACTCAGCTGCTGTGGTTGCAACTAGAGATGAGTGAAATTTTTTAAAATTTGATTCGCCCATTCACCAATTTTTTTTTATTTTTATTGTTTTGATCCGAATTTATTTGCGGCGAATTACGTTAAAAACTTCTATTTCCCGGCTGCAGAGAGCCTTTATAGTGGTGTAGAACACTGTGCATTGCAGTAACATACATAGGGAGTCCGTATTACATGCAGATGACAGGCGTCGCTCTTAGAATCACTGCACACTTCACTTATTTGAGCAGTTACAGGGCCAAAACTGACCAAATAACTCAAGTATGTTAGCGCCAAAAAGAAGCACACTCCTTTTACACCGTTGTCAGCTGATTCCACATAGATGGCTACAGAACCTGTTCTATTAAACGCTAATACAAGTAGAGCCCCCCCCCCCCCCCCATTCCCCGGCAGAGTGGAGAGGGTGTCAGCAGTAAGCTTGTGTTGACATCACTGATTAATTTGCCCTTCCTCTGATCCGTCAGAACAATAACCTGCAAAAACAGATCCTGTCTGTGGAGCATCCGTCTTCACTCGGTCAGCATCTTCTCAATAATCCATCAGTATTGCTAATGCCAAAAAAACAGGAGTGGATCCAAAACAGAGATGACACGTGAATGGAATATTTGCATGTCTTCTGTGTTTTGTACCCACTCCTGCTTTTGGCTACCAAATCATAAGCCAATTCTGATGGGACCATACAGGCCTTACAGCTGCTACACAGAGAGGATCCGTTATGCGTCTCATTTTTCCTTCCTTTTGACAGATCAGTAGAAGGGTCAAATAAATGATCAGCAAGGCTGAAAGGTAAAATAGTGGCACAGTAATATAGTGGGGAGGTTGGGAACAGCATGAGAAGTCCACAGAGTGGCCCTAGGACATAGTAGTGAGGTGGAAGCAGCATGAGGAGACCACAGAGTGGCCCAATGACAGAGTCTGGAGGTGGCATCAGCATCAGGAGGAGACCACAGAGTGGAACAATGACAGTGTGGAGGTGGAAGCAGCATCAGGAGGATCACTTCTGCACCTTGCTACTGTCTTTATTGGTCTAACCTCATGTCATCTTATACATTTATTCCAGGTCCTCCACACTATAATTTCTAATGTTATGTAACTGTTCATGTAATGTGCCTGGTTCACCAGCAGGTGGCAGCAGATATGACAGACCTATAGTTAGAGAGAGTGGAACTTACCATTCCATTCTAACCCCCTCTATAGGGTGGTGGGACAGCCCTACTTCCTGCAGGAAGGGTGGGGAGGAAGTTCTAGTCAGTCTAGCTTACCCCCTGCTAAGGGAAGGGTGTGCAGGGACACGTCTCTGCTGGACGTGCCCACGCCAGCCAGAGCACCTTAAGCTCTGCTGGCCATGGAGTCAAAAGCTTGAAGCCTCAGGAGCCAGGAGGAAAGTTCCCTGGCATAACCTAGAGTCAGACTACAAAGTGAAGTGCAGCATACAGAATAATCTGAGTTATACAGCCTTCCTGTCAGTACAGTGGAGTTAGAGAAATAGATATAGCAGAGTGGAGCATGCCTGCCAGTTTCATGCTAAAGCCTGCTGGAATCATGACAAAGCCTGTAAACTGTTTGGAGAAACGTTTATTCAAGTAAAGTTGCCATTGGACTTCATCTCAAGGTCTGGACTCAAGTTCTTTCAATTTCCTCAATTATTCTCCCTATTTATTGCTTCGGAGCCAAAACCTGGCATCCAGCCATGTCCAGGTAGGAGCACCATGACACCACATAAAGAGATATTTTAGGCCGCAACATACCACTCGGTATTTCCTACACCTGGGGCGCGTTATATATAGGGCCCTAGGGGGAGGCGTCCGTTGCACTGGGTTGCTGGTCAAACACGACCGCTAGATGATACTGGGAGCTCAGGTCTCTCGCTGTGATTCCTGCTACCACGACCCCTTACTCTGCTGCACCAGAAACATTTAGGCCTCTGCCTCTGTGCAGGGCCTGGCACTTCTCTGTCTGACATACTGTTAGATCAAATAAATAAATAAAAAGCTAAATAAAACACCCCAAAAAAGTCTGTAATTTTCTCACTTAACCACACAGCGGATAATAAACCCTTTTTCCCACTAATACAAGCCAAAAAAAAGGCTTTAGAACATATAACTGCACCGCAAAAGAGCAAATAAGATGTAGAAATATTTACTTGTAATAAACCCTGTTAATGGCTTTATCAATCAGCACTTGCACCCTAATAACAAGAACAGTTTGCTGGAATTACAGCGCTGTATAATGGCAATTTGGATCCCAGTCAGTGCAGCAAGGTGTAATAGGATTGTTCCTATTACCCAGGCTGTCCCCTCCCTTACTGAACCCTGTTCTGCTTCAATACTGTGGAATGATTCCTCCATATCCTTTCCCAAAACTTCTATACAGCAAAATAAAAGTTTTAAAGTCTTTTCTACCACTGTCCCTAGTGCCTGCTGATGTCTCTTCCCTGCATTAATTACACTGGTAAATGGCTGAATCCAAGATGGCTGAGGTTATTTATAGGGCTGTGACATCACAGGGCTGTCTGGCTGCTGATTGGCTGCATGCATGGCATTGTGTGCGATCCCTCGTTTCCAGAGTTCCTTGCTTCATGTCCTAACACGTGCAGCAGTCATTTTAGGAAAAAATGTGATTCATTGCCACGAAGCGTGAGGAAATTCAGATTCGGTGCAAATCGAATTTTTCCTGAAATTCGGATAGAATTCCACTTCGTCAGCTCATCTCTAAATATGAGTCCAAGATTCTTTCTTTTTACACATATGTGCTGGATGCAAGAAAGAAAAATGTCTATGTAATAGGCCAGATTTGGAATATGGATGAAGTCCCATTAACCTTTGATGTTTCATCGAACAGGACCGTTGATGTGAGAGGAGCAAAAAACATAACGGTGAAGACCAAAACTGCCACCAATGCTGATTTTCAAGAGGAAAAACATGCCAAAAGAGGCGATTCCAAGAGGCGTAATTGTGCATGTTCATGACAAAGGGTGGATGGCCGAAAATGGCATGAGAATATGGGTCGACAAAGTGTGGTCCAAACACCCTGGAGGGCTTCTGAAGAAACCAGCCCTACTTGTGCTTGACCAGTTTAGGACACATAACAGTGAACCCACAAAAAATAGATTCAAGGATGTGTACACTTATCTAGAGGTCATTCCTGGGGGGCTTACCAGCCAGCTGCAACCTCTGGATGCTTCAATCAACAAGCCATTTAAGGTTTTTATGAGAGGAATGGAATAATTGGATGGCTGCTAGGAATCTGACCTTACACCCAGTGGACGGATGGGCTCACTATCACCCAAGTCTGTGAGCGGGTGGAGTCTTCATGGTAGTCAGTGAAGGATGAAACAGTTCTAAAATCCTTCCAAAAATGTGGTATCAGTAATGCCTTGGACGTTTCTTAAAATGGTGTCCTGTATGAAGACACCAGTGATAGTAATACCACTGATAGTGAGCCACTGAGCTTGAGTTCGGACAGTAGTGAGGAGGGGTTTCCAGATGACTAGAGGTGTATTGTTCTAAATCTTTCCTCATCTGTTACCGTTAATTACCGTAATAATGGTTCTTAATGCTGCTGTTGGCTGTTGGTAATGTCCACACATTACATTATTAAAATATTTTAGCCCACCTTTTAGTTCAAATTCTTTTTTTCGCCATTTTTCTCCTCTGAAAACTAGGTGCGTCTTATCATCAGTTGCGTCTTATAAAGCGAAAAATATGGTAATTGAACAGTGTTCACCTCGGTTAATATGTAGCATGTTTTTGCAATGCACAGTGATTGTACACCGAGATACATGCTCCCTGCAGCCGGTATATAGCTGACTTATAACGCGCTTCGCGACAAATTAATTTGGATCGAATCAAATTTTTTAAACTTCGCTCATCTCTACATATGACACATCTTACCCCAGCACACTTATGATTAAGTCTTGTGTATTAAATGTTGGCCTTAATAACCGCTCTCCCCCCATGTCTCTAGTGTTACATGCACCCGCCATGCTTCTGGTGTATCCACCAAATGTATGTATAACTTGAGATTGCCCCAATATAGGCCAAAAATTAGACCGCACTTTTCCATATGTTGGAGCTTACGACAAAATTACTCTGCAGAAGACAGGAACACACGCAACTGTTTGGCATTGGGTCACCCTATGAATCTCGTCGGCCCTTGTCAATTGTAAGTTCACATAGCTAGGACTCCTCCTACTGTATCTACTGCACAGGTTTTTTCCCTTTTTTTCCTTTTAGTTGCTCATCATTTCCATATAACACCTTCTATATACAGTTGCAAGAAAAAGTATGTGAACCCTTTGGAATTATATGGATTTCTGAACAAATTGGTCATAAAATGTGATCTGATCTTCTTCATCTAAGTCACAACAATAGACAATCACAGTCTGCTTAAACTAATAACACACAAAGAATGAAATGTTACCATGTTTTTATTGAACACACCATGTAAACATTCACAGTGCAGGTGGAAAAAGTATGTGAACCCCTAGACTAATGACATCTCCAAGAGCTAATTGGAGTGAGGTGTCAGCCAACTGGAGTCCAATCAATGAGATGAGATTGGAGGTGTTGGTTACAGCTGCCCTGCCCTATAAAAAACACACACCAGTTCTGGGTTTGCTTTTCACAAGAAGCATTGCCTGATGTGAATGATGCCTCGCACAAAAGAGCTCACAGAAGACCTACGATTAAGAATTGTTGACTTGCATAAAGCTGGAAAGGGTTATAAAAGTATCTCCAAAAGCCTTGCTGTTCATCAGTCGACGGAAAGAAAAATTGTCTATAAATGGAGAAAGTTGAGCACTGCTGCTACTCTCCCTAGGAGTGGCCGTCCTGTAAAGATGACTGCAAGAGCACAGCGCAGGCTGCTCAATGAGGTGAAGAAGAATCCTAGAGTGTCAGCTAAAGACTTACAAAAGTCTCTGGCATATGCTAACATCCCTGTTAGCGAATCTACGATACGTAAAACACTAAACAACAATGGATTTCATGGAAGGATACCACAGAGGAAGCCACTGCTGTCCAAACAAAAACATTGCTGCACGTTTACAGTTTGCACAAGAGCACCTGGATGTTCCACAGCAGTACTGGCAAAATATTCTGTGGACAGATGAAACCAGGGCCGGACTGGGACAAAAAATAGGCCCGGGCATTGTTAACTGAGCAGCCCAATCACATGACCCCCAACAGGCCCCACCCCCTTGCAGTCTAGGGGCGGGGCCAAAACCGGAAGAACAATTGAGAGGCAGGGCCAGCCACCAGTAAGATAGGAAGGCTTCAGCCAACACACAAGCTTCTTTGGGGGTCCCCAGGTGACATTAGGGGTCTTAGTACGATCCGGCCACCTAATCCGGCAGAAAATGCAAGGAATCGACTGGACACAAAGCACAGCATGCAGCGGTTTATGTCCTGCTGATTCTCTGCATTTTTCCCAGATTGTGGCCGGATCTCTGCCGTACCCCATTATAGTTAATGGGGCTGGCGGGCATTCTGTCTGCATCCAGCAGTGCCGGATCCAGTGAATTCTCAGCTGGAACAGCCGGCCAGGATCACTAACGCAGATGTGAAAGTAGCCTAATACAGCGCCCCATACCTCTTATATCCAGTGACGTCTCCTCTGATGTAGATGTTCTCTTTTTTCATCTTCTCCATTCAGACCAGACCGCCATGATCATTTCTTTCAGCCATCTCACGTCTCTGCAGAGTTTGACAGACATCTTAGTTTCCTACTTTTCCATCATCCTCCAATTAACATCCCATCATGCACCCCCAATACTGAGAAGCTGTGCTCCCCAAAACTATACTGCAAAAAGAACTGTGCTAAGCTGATGCTGTGCCAGGGTGCCCCCAAAGTAATGGTGCTCCCAAAGTCCCAACAATAGTAATTATTTCTTTGCCAGAGTGCATTTAGTAGTAATAGTGCTCCTACAGCGCCCCCAACAGTAATTGTGTCCCACAAGTAATAATGCTCCCATAGTCCCACAGTTGTAATAAAGCCCACCATAATGCCCCGATAGTAATAATTATCTTTATAATGTGTGACAGTAGAACCCCCCCCCCCCCCTTATAATGTGCACCAGTACAAAAAATGCCCGTCGTGAGGCAGTAAAAAAAGAAATACCTCCTCTTAGTGCCCCCAGTAGAGCCAATGTCCCCAGAGTGCCCTCATGTGTTCCAATGACCCGTACTGTGTGCCACTACAAAAAACACTTAGTGCACCCAGTTGAGCTTAGGTGCCCATAGTGACCTTATAATTTGTGCCAGTATAAAATACTCCTATATAGTCCCCCCAGAAGATGCCCCCATAGTGCTCCTTCCCCGTCTCCATAGTGCCCTCCATAATGTGGCACTATAAAATGCCCCTATAGACTGCCCCACATAGATACCCCCATAATGCTCCTTTCCTCCCTTCCCCATAGTGGCATCAAAATGGGTGCCAGTATTAAATGCCCATATATAATGCCCTCATAGTGCTCTTGTCCCCCACTTCTCCATAGTGCCCACCTATAATGCGTGCCAGTATACAGGGCCCCCAGTAGATGCCCCCATAGTGCAGTCATACACGCAATCTCCACATACATGGACGGAGTCATATACGCACTCTACACATACATCGACGCAGTCATACACGCACTCTCCACATAAATGGACGCAGTCATACACGCACTCTCCACATACATGGACGCAGTCATACAAGCACTCTTCACATACATGGACGCAGTCATACACGCACTCTCCACATACATGGACGCAGTCATACACGCACTCTCCACATAAATGGACGCAGTCATACACGCACTCTCCACATACATGGACGCAGTCATACAAGCACTCTTCACATACATGGACGCAGTCATACACGCACTCTCCACATACATGGACGCAGTCATACACGCACTCTCCACATACATGGACGCAGTCAGACACGCACTCTCCACATACATGGACGCAGTCATACACGCACTCTCCACATACATGGACGCAGTCAGACACGCACTCTCCACATACATGGACGCAGTCAGACACGCACTCTCCACATACATGGACGCAGTCAGACACGCACTCTCCACATAAATGGACGCAGTCATACACGCACTCTCCACATAAATGGACGCAGTCATACACGCACTCTCCACATACATGGACGCAGTCATACACGCACTCTCCAAATACATGGACGCAGTCATACACGCACTCTCCACATACATGGACGCAGTCATACAAGCACTCTTCACATACATGGACGCAGTCATACACGCACTCTCCACATACATGGACGCAGTCATACACGCACTCTCCACATAAATGGACGCAGTCATACACGCACTCTCCACATACATGGACGCAGTCATACAAGCACTCTTCACATACATGGACGCAGTCATACACGCACTCTCCACATACATGGACGCAGTCATACACGCACTCTCCACATACATGGACGCAGTCAGACACGCACTCTCCACATACATGGACGCAGTCATACACGCACTCTCCACATACATGGACGCAGTCAGACACGCACTCTCCACATACATGGACGCAGTCAGACACGCACTCTCCACATACATGGACGCAGTCAGACACGCACTCTCCACATAAATGGACGCAGTCATACACGCACTCTCCACATAAATGGACGCAGTCATACACGCACTCTCCACATACATGGACGCAGTCATACACGCACTCTCCAAATACATGGACGCAGTCATACACGCACTCTCCACATACATGGACGCAGTCATACACGCACTCTCCACATACATGGACGCAGTCATACACGCACTCTCCCCATACATGGACGCAGTCATACACGCACTCTCCCCATACATGGACGCAGTCATACACGCACTCTCCACATACATGGACGTAGTCATACACGCACTCTCCACATACATGGACGCAGTCATAAACGCACTCTCCAGATACATGGACGCAGTCATACACGCACTCTCCACATACATATACGCAGTCATACACGCACTCTCCACATACATGGACGCAGTCATACACGCACTCTCCACATGCATGGACGCAGTCATACACGCACTCTCCACATAAATGGACGCAGTCATACACGCACTCTCCACATACATGGACGCAGTCATACACGCACTATCCACATACATGGACGTAGTCATACACGCACTCTCAACATACATGGACGCAGTCATAAACGCACTCTCCAGATACATGGACGCAGTCATACACGCACTCTCCACATACATATACGCAGTCATACACGCACTCTCCACATACATGGACGCAGTCATACACGCACTCTCCACATACATGGACGCAGTCATACACGCACTCTCCACATACATGGACGCAGTCATACACGCACTCTCCAAATAAATGGACACAGTCATACACGCACTCTCCACATACATGGACGCAGTCATACACGCACTCTCCAGATACATGGACGCAGTCATACACGCACTCTTCAGATACATGGACGCAGTCATACACGCACTCTCCACATACATATACGCAGTCATACACGCACTCTCCACATACATGGACGCAGTCATACACGCACTCTCCACATACATGGACGCAGTCATACACGCACTCTCCACATACATGGACGCAGTCATACACGCACTCTCCAAATAAATGGACACAGTCATACACGCACTCTCCACATACATTGACGCAGTCATACACGCACTCTCCAGATACATGGACGCAGTCATACACGCACTCTCCACATACATGGACGCAGTCATACACGCACTCTCCACATGTATGGACGCAGTCATACACGCACTCTCCACATAAATGGATGCAGTCATACACGCACTCTCCACATACATGGACGCAGTCATACACGCACTCTCCACATACATGGACGCAGTCATACACGCACTCTCCACATACATGGACGCAGTCATACACGCACTCTCCACATAAATGGACGCAGTCATACACGCACTATTCAGATACATGGACGCAGTCATACACGCACTCTCCAGATGCATGGACGCAGTCATACACGCACTCTCCACATGCATGGACGCAGTCATACACGCACTCTCCACATAAATGGACGCAGTCATACACGCACTCTTCAGATACATGGACGCAGTCATACACGCACTCTCCACATACATGGACGCAGTCATACACGCACTCTCCACATACATGGACGCAGTCATACACGCACTCTTCAGATACATGGACGCAGTCATACACGCACTCTCCAGATGCATGGACGCAGTCATACACGCACTCTCCACATACATGGACGCAGTCATACACGCACTCTCCACATACATGGACGCAGTCATACACACACTCTTCAGATACATGGACGCAGTCATACACGCACTCTCCACATACATGGACGCAGTCATACACGCACTCTCCAGATACATGGACGCAGTCATACACGCACTCTTCAGATACATGGACGCAGTCATACACGCACTCTCCACATACATGGACGCAGTCATACACGCACTCTCCACATAAATGGACACAGTCATACACGCACTCTCCAAATACATGGACGCAGTCATACACGCACTCTCCAAATAAATGGACACAGTCATACACGCACTCTCCACATACATGGACGCAGTCATACACGCACTCTCCAGATACATGGATGCAGTCATACACGCACTCTTCAGATACATGGACGCAGTCATACACGCACTCTCCACATACATATACGCAGTCATACACGCACTCTCCAAATACATGGACGCAGTCATACACGCACTCTCCACATACATGGACGCAGTCATACACGCACTCTCCACATACATGGACGCAGTCATACACGCACTCTCCAAATAAATGGACACAGTCATACACGCACTCTCCACATACATGGACGCAGTCATACACGCACTCTCCAGATACATGGACGCAGTCATACACGCACTCTCCACATACATGGACGCAGTCATACACGCACTCTCCACATATATGGACGCAGTCATACACGCACTCTCCACATAAATGGATGCAGTCATACACGCACTCTCCACATACATGGACGCAGTCATACACGCACTCTCCACATACATGGACGCAGTCATACACGCACTCTCCACATACATGGACGCAGTCATACACGCACTCTCCACATAAATGGACGCAGTCATACACGCACTATTCAGATACATGGACGCAGTCATACACGCACTCTCCAGATGCATGGACGCAGTCATACACGCACTCTCCACATGCATGGACGCAGTCATACACGCACTCTCCACATAAATGGACGCAGTCATACACGCACTCTTCAGATACATGGACGCAGTCATACACGCACTCTCCACATACATGGACGCAGTCATACACGCACTCTCCACATACATGGACGCAGTCATACACGCACTCTCCACATACATGGACGCAGTCATACACGCACTCTCCAAATAAATGGACACAGTCATACACGCACTCTCCACATACATGGACGCAGTCATACACGCACTCTCCAGATACATGGACGCAGTCATACACGCACTCTCCACATACATGGACGCAGTCATACACGCACTCTCCACATATATGGACGCAGTCATACACGCACTCTCCACATAAATGGATGCAGTCATACACGCACTCTCCACATACATGGACGCAGTCATACACGCACTCTCCACATACATGGACGCAGTCATACACGCACTCTCCACATACATGGACGCAGTCATACACGCACTCTCCACATAAATGGACGCAGTCATACACGCACTATTCAGATACATGGACGCAGTCATACACGCACTCTCCAGATGCATGGACGCAGTCATACACGCACTCTCCACATGCATGGACGCAGTCATACACGCACTCTCCACATAAATGGACGCAGTCATACACGCACTCTTCAGATACATGGACGCAGTCATACACGCACTCTCCACATACATGGACGCAGTCATACACGCACTCTCCACATACATGGACGCAGTCATACACGCACTCTTCAGATACATGGACGCAGTCATACACGCACTCTCCAGATGCATGGACGCAGTCATACACGCACTCTCCACATACATGGACGCAGTCATACACGCACTCTCCACATACATGGACGCAGTCATACACACACTCTTCAGATACATGGACGCAGTCATACATGCACTCTCCACATACATGGACGCAGTCATACACGCACTCTCCAGATACATGGACGCAGTCATACACGCACTCTTCAGATACATGGACGCAGTCATACACGCACTCTCCACATACATGGACGCAGTCATACACGCACTCTCCACATACATGGACGCAGTCATACACGCACTCTTCAGATACATGGACGCAGTCATACACGCACTCTCCACATAAATGGACACAGTCATACACGCACTCTCCAAATACATGGACGCAGTCATACACGCACTCTCCAGATACATGGACGCAGTCATACACGCACTCTTCAGATACATGGACGCAGTCATACACGCACTCTCCAGATGCATGGACGCAGTCATACACGCACTCTCCACATACATGGACGCAGTCATACACGCACTCTCCACATACATGGACGCAGTCATACACGCACTCTTCAGATACATGGACGCAGTCATACACGCACTCTCCAGATGCATGGACGCAGTCATACACGCACTCTCCACATACATGGACGCAGTCATACACGCACTCTCCACATACATGGATGCAGTCATACACACACTCTTCAGATACATGGACGCAGTCATACACGCACTCTCCACATACATGGACGCAGTCATACACGCACTCTCCAGATACATGGACGCAGTCATACACGCACTCTTCAGATACATGGACGCAGTCATACACGCACTCTCCACATACATGGACGCAGTCATACACGCACTCTTCAGATACATGGACGCAGTCATACACGCACTCTCCACATAAATGGACACAGTCATACACGCACTCTCCAAATACATGGACGCAGTCATACACGCACTCTCCAGATACATGGACGCAGTCATACACGCACTCTTCAGATACATGGACGCAGTCATACACGCACTCTCCAGATGCATGGACGCAGTCATACACGCACTCTCCACATACATGGACGCAGTCATACACGCACTCTCCACATACATGGACGCAGTCATACACGCACTCTTCAGATACATGGACGCAGTCATACACGCACTCTCCAGATGCATGGACGCAGTCATACACGCACTCTCCACATACATGGACGCAGTCATACACGCACTCTCCACATACATGGATGCAGTCATACACACACTCTTCAGATACATGGACGCAGTCATACACGCACTCTCCACATACATGGACGCAGTCATACACGCACTCTCCAGATACATGGACGCAGTCATACACGCACTCTTCAGATACATGGACGCAGTCATACACGCACTCTCCACATAAATGGACACAGTCATACACGCACTCTCCAAATACATGGACGCAGTCATACACGCACTCTCCAGATACATGGACGCAGTCATACACGCACTCTTCAGATACATGGACGCAGTCATACACGCACTCTCCAGATGCATGGACGCAGTCATACACGTACTCTCCACATACATGGACGCAGTCATACACGCACTCTCCACATAAATGGACGCAGTCATACACGCACTCTCCACATAAATGGACACAGTCATACACGCACTCTCCACATACATGGACGCAGTCATACACGCACTCTCCAGATACATGGACGCAGTCATACACGCACTATTCAGATACATGGACGCAGTCATACACGCACTCTCCAGATGCATGGACGCAGACATACACGCACTCTCCACATACATGGACGCAGTCATACGCGCACTCTCCACATAAATGGACGCAGTCATACACGCACTCTCCACATACATGGACGCAGTCATACACGCACTCTCCAGATACATGGACGCAGTCATACACGCACTCTTCAGATACATGGACGCAGTCATACACGCACTCTCCACATACATGGACGCAGTCATACACGCACTCTTCAGATACATGGACGCAGTCATACACGCACTCATTAGATACATGGACGCAGTCATACACACACTCTCCAGATGCATGGACGCAGTCATACACGCACTCTCCACATACATGGACGCAGTCATACACGCACTCTCCACATACATGGACGCAGTCATACACGCACTCTTCAGATACATGGACGCAGTCATACACGCACTCTCCACATACATGGACGCAGTCATAAACGCACTCTCCAGATACATGGATGCAGTCATACACGCACTATCCGATACATGGACGCAGTCATACACGCACTCTCCAGATGCATGGACGCAGTCATACACGCACTCTCCACATACATGGACGCAGTCATACACGCACTCTCCAGATACATGGATGCAGTCATACACGCACTATCCGATACATGGACGCAGTCATACACGCACTCTCCAGATGCATGGACGCAGTCATACACGCACTCTCCACATACATGGACGCAGTCATACACGCACTCTCCAGATGCATGGACGCAGTCATACACGCACTCTCCACATACATGGACGCAGTCATACATGCGCTCACCATATACATAGATGCATTCATGCACACAGTCACCACATACATGGACGCAGTCATACACGCACTCTCCAGATGCAATGACGCAGTCATACACGCACTCTCCACATACATGGACGCAGTCATACACGCACTCTCCACATACATGGATGCAGTCATACACACACTCTTCAGATACATGGACGCAGTCATACACGCACTCTCCACATACATGGACGCAGTCATACACGCACTCTCCAGATACATGGACGTAGTCATACACGCACTCTTCAGATACATGGACGCAGTCATACACGCACTCACCAGATGCATGGACGCAGTCATGCACGCACTCTCCACATACATGGACGCAGTCATACACGCACTCTCCACATAAATGGACGCAGTCATACACGCACTCTCCACATACATGGACGCAGTCATACACGCACTCTCCACATACATGGACGCAGTCATACAAGCACTCTCCACATACATGGACGCAGTCATACATGCACTCTCCACATACATGGACGCAGTCATACACGCACTCTTCAGATACATGGACGCAGTCATACACGCACTCTCCACATACATGGACGCAGTCATACACGCACTCTCCAGATACATGGACGCAGTCATACACGCACTCTTCAGATACATGGACGCAGTCATACACGCACTCTCCAGATGCATGGACACAGTCATACACGCACTCTCCACATACATGGACGCAGTCATACACGCACTCTCCACATACATGTACGCAGTCATACACGCACTCTTCAGATACATGGACGCAGTCATACACGCACTCTCCACATACATGGACGCAGTCATACACGCACTCTCCAGATACATGGACGCAGTCATACACGCACTCTCCACATACATGGACGCAGTCATACACGCACTCTCCACATACATGGACGCAGTCATACACGCACTCTCCACATACATGGACGCAGTAATACACGCACTCTCCACATACATGGACGCAGTCATACACGCACTCCCCACATACATGGACGCAGTCATACACGCACTCTCCACATATATGGACGCAGTCATACACGCACTCTCCACATACATGGACGCAGTCATACACGCACTCCCCACATACATGGACGCAGTCATACATGCACTCTCCACATACATGGACGCAGTCATACACGCACTCTCCACATACATGGACGCAGTCATAAACGCACTCTCCACATACATGGACGCAGTCATACACGCACTCTCCACATACATGGACGCAGTCATACACGCACTCTCCACATACATGGACGCAGTCATACACGCACTCTCCAGATACATGGACGCAGTCATACACGCACTCTCCACATACATGGACGCAGTCATACATGCGCTCACCATATACATAGATGCATTCATGCACACAGTCACCACATACATGTACGCAGTCATACACGCACTCTTCAGATACATGGACGCAGTCATACACGCACTCTCCACATACATGGACGCAGTCATACACGCACTCTCCAGATACATGGACGCAGTCATACACGCACTCTCCACATACATGGACGCAGTCATACACGCACTCTCCACATACATGGACGCAGTCATACACGCACTCTCCACATACATGGACGCAGTAATACACGCACTCCACACATACATGGACGCAGTCATACACGCACTCTCCACATACATGGACGCAGTCATACACACACTCTCCACATACATGGACGCAGTCATACACGCACTCCCCACATACATGGACGCAGTCATACACGCACTCTCCACATACATGGACGCAGTCATACACGCACTCCCCACATACATGGACGCAGTCATACACGCACTCTCCACATATATGGACGCAGTCATACACGCACTCTCCACATACATGGACGCAGTCATACACGCACTCCCCACATACATGGACGCAGTCATACACGCACTCTCCACATACATGGACGCAGTCATACACGCACTCTCCACATACATGGACGCAGTCATAAACGCACTCTCCACATACATGGACGCAGTCATACACGCACTCTCCACATACATGGACGCAGTCATACACGCACTCTCCACATACATGGATGCAGTCATACACGCACTCTCCAGATACATGGACGCAGTCATACACGCACTCTCCACATACATGGACGCAGTCATACATGCGCTCACCATATACATAGATGCATTCATGCACACAGTCACCACATACATGGACGCAGTCATACACGCACTCTCCACATACATGTACGCAGTCATACACGCACTCTTCAGATACATGGACGCAGTCATACACGCACTCTCCACATACATGGACGCAGTCATACACGCACTCTCCAGATACATGGACGCAGTCATACACGCACTCTCCACATACATGGACGCAGTCATACACGCACTCTCCACATACATGGACGCAGTCATACACGCACTCTCCACATACATGGACGCAGTAATACACGCACTCCACACATACATGGACGCAGTCATACACGCACTCTCCACATATATGGACGCAGTCATACACACACTCTCCACATACATGGACGCAGTCATACACGCACTCCCCACATACATGGACGCAGTCATACACGCACTCTCCACATACATGGACGCAGTCATACACGCACTCTCCACATACATGGACGCAGTCATACACGCACTCTCCAGATACATGGACGCAGTCATACACGCACTCTCCACATACATGGACGCAGTCATACATGCGCTCACCATATACATAGATGCATTCATGCACACAGTCACCACATACATGGACGCAGTCATACACGCACTCTCCACATACATGGATGCACTCATACACACAGTCACCACATACATGGACGCACACATATACAATACACATATATAGACACCAAGCTTTCCTGCTGTGCCTCTCCCCCATACTCTAATGCCTCTGCACTTGTGCCATGCAGGATAGCAGGGAAGCTGGATGACATTTCATGATATAATTCACCCAGCTTTCCTACTATACTGCAGGTCACATGTGCACAGTCTGGGAAAGCTGAATATAACCGCAGTAGTTCCCCTGTGCTTCTTACATCACTGGTGCAGTTGTGACAATCCAACTGATGGTTATCATGCTGGGCATGGAAAGGTTCAGGCTGCAGGAATCGCTTCGCGGGCAGAAAAGGGGCGGGGCTATTATAGCTCCGCCCACATCGGGCCGTTCTGTTGCTGGTCACCACTGTCCATCATAAGAACTGAGGAGGGGAGAGGCCGAGCAATGTCACTGATGTCAGGACTCGGAGGTCAGTGACAGAGTGCAAGTGCAGGACTCTGGACCCCAGGAGAAGTCAGCTGCTCTGACAGGGGCCTGGGCCCCGGGTGACGAAGTACAGTGACTGCTCTCGGGCCCCGAAGCAGCTGCTTCCCTGATAGTTACGCCACTGGGAAGCGCTCATCTCCACTCCTGCCCGGCTGCTGCCTGCCACATTAATTTAAAAAAAAAACTCAGCCGGCAGCCCGGCTGATTGTGTTCGGCCCGGCCCGCCAGGCAAATGACCGGTCTGCCCTATGGCCAGTCCGGCCCTGGATGAAACCAAAGTTGATTTGGAAGAAACACACAACACTATGGGCCAGATTTATCATTACTCTGACAGCTCACTCCACTTTCACATATGGCTAAAGTCAGTTTTAGCCAAGTCAGATTTATGATCGGCCCTTTAAGACTGTAATAAATGTGGTTTGACGGTAGCAGTTTATCCGTCAGTAAGCAGCTTTACAAAAGTCGCACGTTTTTATGAAAAAGTCGCACGTTTTTATGAAAAATTCGCATGTTCTATTAAAAAGTCTCATAAGATAAGCATGGTCCTCACTGGAGTGAAATTGCGCTTTTTTTGTGACTTTTTTGCGACTTTTTAAATAGTCCCAATAGTAAATCTGTCTAGAGATTCATTTACATAAGAAAACACGCCCACTTTCAGAAAACTGGCGAGCATAGTGCAGAGCAGAAAAAAGTCGCAAACGCTGAAACTGCTTTAGCGTTTGGACTTTTTTTGGGACTTTTTCACTCCATTATTCTGACCTGAGCTAATGATAAATCTGGCCCAATGTGTGGAGAAAAAGAGGCACAGCACACCAACATCAAAACCTCATCCCAACGTGAAGTATGGTGGTGGGGGCATCATGGTTTGGGGCTGCTTTGCTGCGTCAGGGCCTGGACGGATTGCTATCATCGAAGGAAAAATAAATTCCCAAGTTTATTAAAACATTTTGCAGGAGAACTTAAGGCCATCTGTCCACCAGCTGAAGCTCAACAGAAGATGGGTGCTGCAACAGGACAACGACCCAAAGCATAGAAGTAAATCAACAACAGAATGGCTTAAACAGAAGAAAATACGCCTTCTGGAGTGGCCCAGTCAGAGTCCTGACCTCAACCCGATTGAGATGCTGTGGCATGACCTCAAGAAAGCGATTCACACCAGACATCCCAAGAATATTGCTGAACTGAAACAGTTCTGTAAAGAGGAATGGTCAAGAATTACTCCTGACCGTTGTGCACGTCTGATCTGCAACTACAGGAAACGTTTGGTTGACGTTATTGCTGCCAAAGGAGGTTCAACCAGTTGTTAAATCCAAGGGTTCACATACTTTTTCCACCTGCACTGTGAATGTTTACATGGTGTGTTCAATAAAAACATGGTAACATTTAACTCTTTGTGTGTTATTAGTTTAAGCAGATTGTGATTGTCTATTGTTGTGACTTAGATGAAGATCAGATCACATTTTATGACCAATTTGTGCAGAAATCCATATCATTTCAAAGGGTTCACATACTTTTTCTTGCAACTGTATGATCTGACTCGTATGGTATTTATATGTACGTGGGTGGAGATCAGAGCAAAATGTTAATTCATCACATTCTTATGGTCCTTCTTACTATCGGTGCAGCAGAGACATTACCTGTGCAGACAGAGAAGGTGAGAACCTGTGAGTGGGTGTTTGGCCTTAGGTTAAACTTTGCAAACTCTACCCAGGTGCTCAGCAGATCTTGGAAATCCCCCGTGTGATATTTGGGGATTTTCTGCGGCAATGTGGTAGAGTCTGCCCACATCCTGCTAATGTAGTAAAAGTCATACAGACAACAGTATCTAAAAGGGCACTGCACATGCAACTTGGCAAGACTAATCCAACGATGCCACAAATGCAGCAGAAAGGGGTTTGCAATGGCTATTAGGCCTCTTTGACACGAATGTAAGGGCTCCGTGCCCGTGCTGAGGACCGCAAATTGCGGTCCGCAATGCACGAGCACCGACCCTGGGGCAGCCGCATGCGGATCGCAGACCCATTCATTTGAATGGGGTCCACGATCCGTCCGTTCTGCAAAAAGATAGAACAAGTTCTATCTGTTTGCGGAACGTAAGCACGGAACGGAACACCACTAAAGCACTCTGCATCTCCAGATTTGCATACCCATTCAAGTGAATGGGTCCGCTTCTGTGCTGCGGAATGCACACGGCTGGTGACCCGTGTATTGCGGAACCGCCGTATGCGGTCCACAGCGCAAGCACGGAGCCCTTACATTCATGGGCAAGAGGCCTTAGGCTTTGACAGCACACAATATAAAATCTGTTATTAAGGTGAATGAAAGAAGCTAACTCAGCTCTGCTACATCTGTTACTAAAGGGACACATATTACTTTCATAGCCACCTCCTAAATTCTACTGCTCATAGTGTGTGGAGAAGTGAAGAAAAAAGTTAAGCAAGCTTGCATATATAAGTCTTGTTTTGTGTCCCCCCCCCCCCAATTCTTGTAGGCCTTGTCCACATTTCCGTATCAGTGTTATGTCCGTGAAATAAAGCATACGTGCTTCATCCGTGAAGATGTCAGTGAAGGATCCCGTGGTTGGTCTGTTTTTACCATCCGTGTGTCATCCGTAATTCAGGCAAGTCTTCAGTTTTTTTCGCCGGAGATAAAACCGTAGCATCCTACGGTTTTCTCTTTTGCCTGATCAGTCAAAATGACTGAACTGAAGACATCCTGATGCATCCTGAACGGATTACTCTCCATTCAGAATGCATGGGGATATAACTGATCAGTTCTTTTCCGGTATAGAGCCCCTGTGACGGAACTCTATGGCCTCTTTCACACTTGCGTTGTCCGGATCCGGCGTGCACTCCACTTGCCGGAATTACACTCCGGATCCGGAAAAACGCAAGTGTACTGAAAGCATTTGAAGACGGAACCGTCTTCAAAATGCTTTCAGTGTAACTATGGCACCCAGGACGCTATTAAAGTCCTGGTTGCCATAGTAGGAGCGGGGAGCGGGGGAGCGGTATACTTACAGTCCGTGCGGCTCCCGGGGCGCTCCAGAGTGACGTCAGAGCGCCCCATGCACATGGATGACGTGTCCAATGCGATCACATGATCCATGCGCTTGGGGCGCCCTGACGTCACTCTGGAGCGCCCCGGGAGCCGCACGGACGGTAAGTACACTGCTCCCCCGCTCCCCGCTACACTTTACTATGGCTGCCAGGACTTTAGCGTCCCGGCAGCCATGGTAACCATTCAGAAAAAGCTAAATGTCGGCTCCGGCAATGCGCCGAAACGACGTTTAGCTTAAGGCCGGATCCGGATCAATGCCTTTCAATGGGCATTAATTCCGGATCCGGCATTGCGGCAAGTGTTCCGGATTTTTGGCCGGAGCAAAAAGCGCAGCATGCTGCGGTATTTTCTCCGGCCAAAAAACGTTCCGTTCCGGAACTGAAGACATCCTGATGCATCCTGAACGGATTTCACTCCATTCAGAATGCATTGGGATAATCCTGATCAGGATTCTTCCGGCATAGAGCCCCGACGACGGAACTCTATGCCGGAAGACAATAACGCAAGTGTGAAAGAGCCCTATGCCGGAAAATAAATGCCTACAATAGAAATGTTTTTATGATGTACGGCATTACGGAAAAAAAACCTGACCAAAAATACAGTTTTATTGGTCACTTTGCCTCCCAAAAATAATTGAATACGTGGTCAAAAAGGTACAGTACATATACTCTAAAGAGGTATCTCCTGTCTGGACCCTAAGCTCCATACTCATTCTTCCCCTGTCATATCTTGAAGGCTCTCATGTTGAGGACCCTTGGCACTGTTGCTGTTGAGGACCCTTGGCACTGTTACTGATAACGCTACTACTGTATCGGTGCTCCTGCCAGCAATTAGTGACTTTTCTGTGGAGCTTTCTGCAACAAAGTCCACACTTCCTTGTGGGATCTCAGGATGAAGACCGAGGATTCCTTAGACTCTGCTCCTCACTCTAGCCAACACCCACCAGATTACGACTGGGTACTTGGTCATAAGAAGAACAATTCTATTGGACCTAATTTAGGCTATCAAGTGTGTTCTGTGGTAGCTTAATCCCACCAAGAACCCTACAATCCTTAGAACAACAGGACTACTCTGCTGTTCTTCTGGGAACAGTGGTGAATCCACACATTCAGCTATGTCTGGTTCTACAGTTAAGGGCTAGAGGTTGCCCGGTGGCATGAATGATAAATCTGCCTGACCCCCCCCCCCCCCCCCTTCCCCCCTTCCATATCAGCAGAGGACCTGGTTTATTAGCAGATTTTAAGGGATTACCCTGTGTGGGCTGAGATTTTCCCATGATGCATCAATGAAACAGAGAAAAGATGCAATTCTGGCAAGACTACAAGCCCTCAAGGTATTCATTGCACCTGTAAAGCGGTGAAAAGCAAGGTGAAACCTGGGAACCGGATCACCGGGTGGAGGAGACACACCTTCTGTCTGGTCTCCTTGGAATAATTCCCATCAGAAGACAAAAACAACAGATAGTGAAGCACTTTGTATCCCTGTGACATGTAAGGTGGAAGCTGAGATCCATTGATAAGATGTTAGTATAGAAACAAATGAATATTCACAGAACTAACGAGGAATTTACCAGATATGATGTGTTCTGGTGTTCAACTCTATTCTTATGACTCTATATTGTGCAATTCCTTTATTATTCCTGCTAAAAGTTAGAAATGAATTACTAGCAGTTTCCAATGAAGATCCAGCTGGGTCTTATAGGTTAAGGGTGTGTCCTTGTACAGTCTGACAATATTGGAGACACTTCTTCTGGAAAGGAAGGAGGCAGGGAGAGCTGGCAGCCCTTGAATATGAGGACTCCCTGGCACGTGCTCTCTACTGAGCGAACTTCGGCCGGAGCCATTTAAGGCAGAAATTTGCAAAAGTAGGCAACCAAAAGTTCAGCTCAGAGCATCTTTCATTAGTTTAGGCCCTTTTCAGACAAGGGTGTTTTCCGCGCGGGGGCAATGCGTGATGAGAACGCATTGCGCCCGCACTGAATCTGGACCCATTCATTTCAATGGGTCTTTGTACATGAGCGTTGTTTTTCATGCATCACTTGAGCGCTGTGTGAAAATCGCAGCATGTTCTATATTCTGCGTTTTTCACGCAGCCCTGGCCCCATAGAAGTGAATGGCGAGGCGCAAGCAAGTGCGAATTCGATGCGTTTTTCACTGATGGTTGCTAAGAACCTTCAGTTTTCTATCACGCGCGTGGAAAACGCATCAATGCGCATTTCACCCACACGAAAAAAACGGAACAACTGAGCGCAATCAGAAACAAAACTCACTTAACTTGCTTGCGAAATGGTGCGAGTTTCCATGAACGCATCCGGACCTAATCCGTATAGTTCGTGTGAAAGAGGCCTTATGCTGCTCTCAAATAGGGGAATATAACACTGGTGCTGATTTCCCTTTAAGGCTCCATTCACACGTCCGCAACGTGTTTTGCGGATACACGGAGCCGCGGATCCGCAAAACACGGAAAGCGGCAATGTGCGTTCCGCATTTTGCGGACCGCACATTGCCGGCACTAATAGAATATGCCCGTTCTTGTCTGCAATTGCGGACAAGAATAGGACATGTTCTATTTTTTTGCGGAACGGAAGTGCGGATCCGCAATTCCGTGTCCGGGCAGCACATCGTGCTGCCCCATAGGAATGAATTGGTCCGCAATTCCGTTCCACAAAATGCAGAACGAAATTGCGGATGTGTGAATGGAGCCTAAGAGGTGCCAGACTCTTAATTCATATTGGATGTATCTTCTGCTAGCGTATTTTTCCATTATGGACAGAAGAAAATTTGCGGCATTCCCATCTAAGCATACAATCTTCTTTATTGGAAGCATGGTCAAGGACATGTGCAATAACAAATGTGGTAGGCTTATTGCCTTATTGCAGTGTATGTTTGCCAAACGTGATGCAAAATATGTATACATTATATGGGCCCATAGGCTCCCATTTTGCTGATGAAAGTCAAAGTGCTGGATTTCATGGCTTAATTACTGGAGGATTATTAGAGAGACATAAGGGATACTCTCTATTAAACTGGGCCACATTTACTAATCTTTGCTCTTCGTCTATGTGCAGATATCTGATTGGAACTGACTTCTTTTTTTTCTTTTGCACATAAATTGTTAAACTATATTCCTTAGTAAAAATGACCAGTCCACACCATGTGGGGCTATATTTATGTGGATGCTATGTAAATTGGTGGCACCATCTAAATATTTAGCAATCATGTAGGTAATCTCTGTCAGCTCCCTTTCCAGACTTCTCCTTCACATCCAGCTTTCCAAATATTGGGATCCATAACATGTCAACTACTTGCGAACTGTTGTAAAATGTCCACCGGGACCACATGTAACACTGCAAGGATGTTCCTTTTTCCATTATGCCTTCTCTATGGCAAATCCAGCTCTCACAACCTTCTTCCTGTAGATGCATGATCTTTAAGTAGCTGCAACCTGCTTCCCACTCCTGTAGCTGCAGGATCTCTATGCTTCTACAACATAGATTCCCATTCCTGTAGCTACATGATCTCTGTGTTTCTACAACCTGTTTCCCGTTCCTGTATCTGCGTGATCTCCATGCTTCTACAACATGCTTCCAACTTCTGTAGCTGCATGCTCTCTGTGCTTTTAAAACCTGCTTCCCAATCCTGTAACTGCATGATCTCCATGCTTCTACAACCTGCTCCCCACTCTTGTAACTGCATGATCTCCATGCTTCTACAACCTGATTCCCACTCCTGTAGCTGCATGATCTCTGCACAGCCGCAGGAGCAGGAAGCAGATTATTGATAAACAATATATACATACAGTACAGACCAAAAGTTTGGACACACCTTCTCATTCAAAGAGTTTTCTTTATTTTCATGACTATGAAGGCATCAAAACTATGAATTAACACATGTGGAATTATATACATAACAAACAAGTGTGAAACAACTGAAAATATGTCTAGGTTCTTCAAAGTAGTCACCTTTTGCTTTGATTACTGCTTTGCACACTCTTGGCATTCTATTGATGAGCTTCAAGAGGTAGTCCCCTGAAATGATTTTCACTTCACAGGTGTGCCCAGTCAGGTTTAATAAGTGGGATTTCTTGCCTTATAAATGGGGTTGGGACCATCAGTGGCGTTGAGGAGAAGTCAGGTGGATACACAGCTGATAGTCCTACTGAATAGACTGTTAGAATTTGTATTATGGCAAGAAAAAAGCAGCTAAGTAAAGAAAAACGAGTGGGCATCATTACTTTAAGAAATGAAGGTCAGTCAGTCAGCCGAAAAATTGGGAAAACTTTGAAAGTAAGGGCTATTTGACCATGAAGGAGAGTGATGGGGTGCTGCGCCAGATGACCTGGCCTCCACAGTCACCGGACCTGAACCCAATCGAGATGGTTTGGGGTGAGCTGGACCGCAGAGTGAAGGCAAAAGGGCCAACAAGTGCTAAGCATCTTTGGGAACTCCTTCAAGACTGTTGGAAGACCATTTCAGGGGACTACCTCTTGAAGCTCATCAAGAGAATGCCAAGAGTGTGCAAAGCAGTAATCAAAGCAAAAGGTGGCTACTTTGAAGAACCTAGAATATGACATATTTTCAGTTGTTTCACACTTGTTTGTTATGTATATAATTCCACATGTGTTAATTCATAGTTTTGATGCCTTCATAGTCATGAAAATAAAGAAAACTCTTTGAATGAGAAGGTGTGTCCAAACTTTTGGTCTGTACTGTATATGTATATATATATATATATATATATATATATATACACTCACCTAAAGAATTATTAGGAACACCTGTTCTATTTCTCATTAATGCAATTATCTAGTCAACCAATCACATGGCAGTTGCTTCACAATCTGCTCAGTTACTGGGATTTTCACGCACAACCATTTCTAGGGTTTACAAAGAATGGTGTGAAAAGGGAAAAACATCCAGTATGCGGCAGTCCTGTGGGCAAAAATGCCTTGTGGATGATAGAGGTCAGAGGAGAATGGGCCGACTGATTCAAGCTGATAGAAGAGCAACGTTGACTGAAATAACCACTCGTTACAACCGAGGTATGCAGCAAAGCATTTGTGAAGCCACAACACGCACAACCTTGAGGCGGATGGGCTACAAGAGCAGAAGACCCCACCGGGTACCACTCATCTCCACTACAAATAGGAAAAAGAGGCTGCAATTTGCACGAGCTCACCAAAATTGGACTGTTGAAGACTGGAAAAATGTTGCCTGGTCTGATGAGTCTCGATTTCTGTTGAGACATTCAAATGGTAGAGTCCGAATCTGGAGTAAACAGAATGAGAACATGTATCCATCCTCTGATGGCTACTTCCAGCAGGATAATGCACCATGTCACAAAGCTCGAATCATTTCAAATTGGTTTCTTGAACATGACAATGAGTTCACTGTACTAAAATGGCCCCCACAGTCACCAGATCTCATCCCAATAGAGCATCTTTGGGATGTGGTGGAACGGGAGCTTCGTGCCCTGGATGTGCATCCCTCAAACCTCCATCAACTGCAAGATGCTATCCTATCAATATGGGCCAACATTTCTAAAGAATGCTATCAGCACCTTGTTGAATCAATGCCACGTAGAATTAAGGCAGTTCTGAAGGCAAAAGGGGGTCCAGCACCGTATTAGTATGGTGGTCCTAATAATTCTTTACGTGAGTGTATATATAACATACCCTTGTTTTGCTTTCGTTAACATTTTTACACATATAAAAAAAATTATAATACTTACATAAAATGTTAAAAAGGAAAAAATCATGTAGCATTAAATAAAAAGGCGCAAAAATCATTTGAATAACCTAAGAAATGAAAAAAAGTTATTGCTTTCCAATCAACATTTAATGAAAGCACGAAAATGTGTCTGGTCGTGATTCCCTTTTAACTCGCTTCACACACAGACTTTGAAGGAGCGAGTCATTGTTGATCTGCCTCTTCCATCTTGTTTGATGCCACTGACACACATCAGAGGCTGTCTCATTCGCTGTTTTGGAGCACCACCACTCACACTTACACAACGCAGTATAGTAGAGGGATTGCATCATGTTTTCAATGCTTCCTTGTTAACTTGTTTGCGTCTTTGGAAAGCAGAAGAAAAACATTCCCTCGTGTGTACACCGCCGTGGTATGTGGTTCAGAAAGTCCTGGTAAGTGGTGAGGACAGAATAATAATGTGAGTGTGCCCATAACTGAACAAGATTGTACACAATCCTAATGCAGTTTTTGAAACCAAAATGAGAAGTCAATTCAAAAAAGAGGAGGTCATACCCGTCCTTTTTACTTTCTCCCTTTTTTTATCCATATCTGATTTTGGCCTGCATGAAAATCCTGAACGTGTGGCCATACCCATAGTCAGTCACATTTTATCATTTCTTAATACATTATTTCATGAATATGAAGAACTAGTACTATGTATAAAAGAACTGGACCTAAGAAGAATTTTATGCCTACCCAACTATGTCCATAAAGCCTTGTGCCCTGTACCCATTGCGTATACCAAATAAACACATGGACCACACATGGAGATACCAGAGGGATAGACCTTCAGCAATCAGCTGTGATCTTTGGGAGAAGGTAGCAGCCAGTGTTCCCTACAGCGCCATTCCAGGGAAAATTAAGCATTATGTGCTGCCCTTTTGAAATCAGTGGGCTGTTTATGTAATACATGGATATGCTGGGTCCTCCAAAGAGAAAGAATCTCTTTGCAGTCACCTTAGCTAAAGGATGGAGGTCTTCCATCAGGGACCAGCCTTCTATTAATTCAGAAAATGGGTTTTCGTTGTCAGACAATCCCTTTTCTATTTCTCTGAGGGGCCTGGGACATTGATAGTTAGGACACAGTAAATCTAAATGACCGAAGCTTGATGTTATCCAATAGGTCAAAACATAGCAGACCATTGGAATTGTACTTTAGATGTTCCCAGCACACGCCTAGTGAATAACCTATGGGTGATATAGTCTTAAAATAACACACTGTGCCGATATCAGACAGATGTAATGATGGGAAGCATGTTTTGGTTTTCCCTCTAGAAACACCTGAAACTGACACGGTTTTCTTTGGCCCGTGACCAGGCTCGTAATTATATTTTCTGCCATACCTCTCTCTTCTCTGCCTTTAATGAAGGTCTTCTAAACCTCAAGAATCTTGTGTATGTTTTAATTAGCGACAATTATTTGGTACGTGTTCTTAAGCAGCTGGGATAATAGAGATTAAGACTATGTTGCAATAGGACAAGAGTCAAAATCAGCCAGTATACAAAAACATCAGGGTCACAATCGTCTGGAATCTGCTGGTCTAGGATCCCTGGTAATTTGACAACAATAGTGCCTCTAACAGCAAGCATGCTCCTCCAGAAGGAAGAAAGTTGCCCCTCTCGTGCCACCTCTAAGTAGCTATAGTGCATGTAAGTGTCCAAACTATCAAGGAGCCTTAAAGGGGTTGTACAAGAATGGGAGGGGGGGGGGTGTGTGGCAAATTTTCCTAAATTCTACTGGACCTGCAAATGGAAGATGACTTACCTGCTTTCTGGTGCCAGCTCCCCGTTCCTTCTCCTGCAGGCTTACAATGCTCTGCTGGGCGTCATTGATGTCAACATCCAGTTTGACATTCCTGCAGCCAATCACAGACCGCAGCAGTGTCCAGCTCCCAGGGGTTGCACCTAGCCTTTCTGCTGCCTTAGGTGAAAACTAAAATGTCCAGCGCAGGCAGCATGATAATGATGACACCGGCCTCTGACAGGCTACAGGAACTAGGACTAAAGCCTATTAGAGGAAACAGTGGGCCAGGGAGACATCGCTCCCGTGCCCCGCTGTAGCATTCAACTGTAATGCTGTACTGAGTAAATATGTAGAGATGAGCGTTTCCACAATGAAAGCGCTCATTGCCCATGGCCCTTCTGCTGCCCACCTCTTGCCGCTACCTGGTGCTGCATGAGGCGATCACCTCATCTGGCCTTATTGGTGGTGCAGCCCTGCCTGCTCCCCTTGTGCCATGACAAGTGGTTACATGATGCAAAGGAAGCTGGATACTGCCATGGCCAGTGATTGGCTGTGGCAATGTCAAACCGGATGTTGATGGATCGATGAAGCCCAGCGGAGGGGCCCAGGCTTGCAGGAGAAGGAGTGGGGAGCCAGAGCTTGGAAGCATGTAAGTCATCTTCTCTTTGCAGTTACAGTAGAATGGGGGGATTCCCCCCTCCAAAAAAAATTAATATTATTGCATAACCCCTTTAAGAGCATCTGTTATCAGGATCAACCTTCCTGGGAGGGTTGATCCTCACAAGTAAAATGATACCTTATTTAAGTGTCTCTGTTGCACTGTTCCCGATATATATCACTTTTTAAAGATGTGTAAATTAGATTTTTGGTGCACCCAGGGGTGGATCTGAGCCCATCAAAGCTCCTCTGCCAGGCACCTCTTGCTGCCCCCACCCCCATCCAACTTCAATGATAGCGCCATAAATCTCCCTTGTCCCCATTACCTTGCACCTGCACAGTAGTCTACACTATTGGTGCATGTACAGGCCTAATTTACATATCACAAAAAAGTTTAATATCTCAGGATCAGAGACACATAAATATGATCAGTCCTACCAGGCATTACCTGATCTAATAGGATTGAACCTGCTGCTAGATCCTGTTTAATCTATGACTAGGGATATCAGTCAAACCAAAGACACCTACCTCTGGTTTGTATGATATCTCTAGGCATATTTTAAGGTTTGGACACAAACTTACAGGCTAGCTACCAATTGGTGGCACTAAAGAGAGCTTTCTTCCCTCTCAAGAGCTAATTTGCATACAATTTCCCAGGGAGCATTGCCTGTTAGACTACACCAGCTGGATCTCCACAAGGAGAAACAGTAACTGTTAAGACTAGAAGGAAATCATCAAAAATTCGGATAATTTCAGGGTTTGAACTCAAATTCAATGTTCAGGGCCATAACGTGAAGCTCCTAGGCCCATGTACAAAAATGTAGCCCCCATCTACCATGTAGACACCTGTTACTTTCATAGTGATTGCTACAAGGAACCAACTTCCTTAAAGGTCCTGTTGGTTTGTACTTTTTAAAGACCAATTCTAACTTTTACCAATTTTTTGTTTCTCAATTTTTGAAGGCATTTAAATGAGTTGTCTCATTTGGACATTTATGTCATGCCCGCAGGAAGTCCCCCAAAAGTGTGTGCATAATGCTGCACACGCATGACCACCTCTTCATTCATGGTGGCGCAAGACAGGGCCCATGTTCTTGACCAAGCAGCTTGTCCCAGAGGGAGGGATAGCCTAACCTGTGGATATGCCATGAACGTCCTAATGGGGATACCTCTTTAAGGCCACTTTCACACGGGCGTCCCGGATTTGATCCGGATGCGTCGCGTGTGCATTGCGGGAAACCCGCGCGAGTAGGCACGCAATTGCAGTCAGTTTTGACTGCGATTGCGTTCCGATTTCAGTTTTTTCCGCGTGAGTGCAATGCATTTTGCATGTGTGTGAGAAAAAACTGAATGTGGTACCCAGACCCGAACCCGGACTTTTCACTGAAGTTCCGGTTTGGGTAGGTGTTCTATTCATTTTATTATTTTCCCTTATAACATGGTTATAAGGTAAAATAATAGCATTCTCAATACAGAATGCTTACTAAAATGTTGCTTGAGGGGTTAAAAAATAAAATAAAAAATTAACTCACCGGATCCTCTTGTTCACGCAGCTGGCATCGTCTCCTTTCTTCTTCCTTCAGGACCTGTATAAGGACCTTTGATGACGTAATCGCACTCACCACGTGGTGACGTCAGCGCAGGTCCTGCTGAATGGAAATAGAAGATCCTTCAGCAGGATCTTCATTCAGCAGGACCTGCGCTGACGTCACCGCACTCACCATGTGGTGAGCGCGATTAAGTCATCAAAGGTCCTTTTGCAGGTCCTGAAAGAAGAAGAAAGAAGACTATGCTGGCTGTGCGAACAAGAAGATGAGGCGGGTTAATTTTTGTACTTTTTTTAACCCCTCAAGTCACATTTTAGTAAGCATTCTGTATTAAGAATGCTATTAATTTCCCTTATAACCATGTTAAAAACGCTGAATATAGAACATGCTGTGATTTTCACGCAACGCACAAGTGATGCGTGAAAATCACTGCTCATCTGAACAGCCCCATTGAAATGAATGGGTCCGGATTCAGTGCGCGTGCAATTCGTTCATCTCACGCATTGCACCCACGCGGAATTCTCGCCCGTGTAAAAAGGGGCCTAACATGTGGACATCGGAATATCTGAGACTGCTACATATGATCTGTGCTACAGGGTGAGGGGTGTCGAGGGATCCCGTGGCTAATGTCACCCATGAATGAGAACATTTGTATGCGGCATCTTAAGCCGGTTCAGGATATCCGGTAAAGCGATCTGCTGGAAGCTTAAAAATCGAACCACAAAAGAGTGTTCATATTCACAATTATCAGCTTAGAGACCTCCCAGATCAGGCCTCTCTAACAAGCCATGCCAAGTGGTTACTGATATCCAGGAAGCTGAAGGTGCCTTACTGTAACCTGCACACAGTGTCATAGGATGACAATATACTGGGAAGAGCCCTACTCTACGCTGAGCACCATGCCAGTAAGAAGAAAGCTGCCAATGACGAAATAAAGAAAGTAAGTAAGAAAGAAAGAAAGGAAAAGAAAGAAAGAAACCCTCATTCCCAATAAGCCCTATAGAGAACACTGGGACGCTCAGGAGTATGTTGTATATGTGTCTACAGTTACCTTAGTTGCAATTTGGTTAATAACTCCAATTTCTTATAAAGCTAGTCAGAGGCCTTAGGAAGAGTCCAAGCCACCGCCTGTTTTATTTGGAGCCAAAACAGCAACATTTCGGCATGCAGATCTTTCTCAAGCTGTATATAAACTTTTGTGACAACATTTTTGGCTTATTTTCTACAAAAAAAGCAGCTAATGCTTCATTTAGTGATGCTTTCGACTCTTCTTGCAAATTTCCTGGGTGGATGTAGGTGGAACCCACTCCTCAAAAGCGCAGACCACAAATTAACCTGGTGCACACATTAATGAATATAGTTGCATAGGCTAGAGTATTTAATAGGAGACTTCCCATAAATTAAGAAAAAGCAGGAGGCCATGCAGATCTGACTAGACTGCTGCACACTCAGATAATCTCCAGAAGGAGCAGGGCTTTCCAATATGGTCCCATGGTAGTGGCAATCATCTTACCTTGCTCTTGATTATCTGCTTCAATAGGTACCATTAAAAAGGTTTCCCAGGGCTTAGATATTAATAACCTGTCCTCGGGACAGGCCATCAATATCAGATTGGTGGGTAGTTGACACCCGGAACCCCTCAATCAGCTGTTTTGGGCAATCGTCAGTGTTAGAAACGATATAGTGGATAGAAGGCTCCATCCTCTGTGTAGTTTCCAGTGCCAGCGTGCTGCAGCTCAGCCGTTGTGCTGAGATGTGATACCCTGGCATGGCTACTACACAGTGGCCGTAACCTTGTGCTTCAAGAGTGTAAACTTTCCAAAACAGATGATCTGTGGGGGTGCAGGGTGTCAAACCTCACTGATCTGATATTGCTGACTTACCTTGAAGATAGACCATCAATGTCTTAGAAACCAGAACCAGAAGCCAGAAAACCCTTTTAATGCCTGTGACTACAACTGACTGGCAGAGAGGTACCACGTGGTTGTGGCTGCTTCTTTCAAGTGGAGTCACATAATAGGTACATGGTTGTAGTTTAGGCCATAGGACTGTTACACTGGCGACCCTTGTCTACTGCTACTCCGCCATCCTAGGCGTGGGTGTCGCTCCACTCACCCTGTGTGTTTTGGGGCTTGTATTCAGTGAAACTTCTCTCTAGTACTGCAATGCTTTACTTTCCCTTTTGCTTTCTGTTCAGCTGCGGACTAAAGTGCTGATAACTCTTCAATTTATTCTCTGGGCTGCTTGTTCCACCTCTTTGCCTGAGCTTTTGATTTCCAGTTCTCTAATTAGATCAGCAAAGCTTTGTTTTTCAGTCTGTCTGCCCATGTACCAAACTTCTGCCTTGTTACTGACCCCATTTCTCTACAGCCTGCTCTGAGCTCAAAATGTGTTTATTGGAAACACACAAACTAAGCCTGCCCCAACCTCCGCCTGATTTCTGACTACGAGGGTTACCTGAACCTTGGGTTCTTCGCACTAGTGTTTCTGACCCCTGTGGGTCAGCTGACAACTATGTTGGGGCTATTTCAGGAGGTAGCCGCCTGGTTGTTTCCCTGTAGTAAAGGCCGGATCCCTGTACAGGGGTTAAAGGGTGAATACCAGGGGACCACAGGACAAAGCCCTTAGGTTTAGCCCAAAGCCAAACTGGTTAGTTGGCACAGTAAGTCCACACCCATTGTCCGTTACAGGGGAAAAAACCTCTTGTGATGGTATGTGGATTATAAATCAGGCTATATGAACCCATCACCTGCTAAGCTAATAGTGATGGGAAAAAGGGAGCTAGCTGAAGACCAGGTAAAGTGGAGATATCTGTGACCAGGTTAAGTCTAATGCAATAGGTGTGGACCCACTGTGTCACTTGAACAAATTTGGCTTGGTGCTACCCCTAAAGGAGTTATGTGAGTGGCTCAACAGGAGTTCACCCTTTAACCCCTGGACAAAGATCTGGACTTCATTGTAGGGGAACCACCAGGCCGTTACCTCTTGGAGTAGTCTCAGTTCAAGAGACTACTGACCAACAGAACTCAGAAGACACTGGTGCAGAGCACCAGGGAATCAGGTAACAACTGTAGTTAGGGATAGGCCAAGTTCAGGACAGGCAGAGTAGGTGCAATCCAATAAACAGGCCAAGGTCAAGGTGGGCAGCTCAGGGTCAGAACAGAGAACAGGCAGAGGTCAGGTATACAGAACAGGCAAACAAATTCAGCACACGTTAGTGAGAAACTAGCAGAACCCTGAAGCTATAGAGCGGGTGAGCAAGGCACCAACCATGCCAACTTAGCAGGAGAGGAGCGGCAGTGGGCACAGACAAAGAAAAGGGGGTTAGTCAACACATCCCAATGCGCAGGTGCACGCCACCATGGCTAAAAACATAGAGAAAAATAGACAATGCAACAGCACCCTGCATATTAGATAAAGTACAATAATGCCATAGTCACAAAAAATATTATAGTGCTAATGCTACGCTTATTTATAAAGTGATATGCTTGGCAAATGCATTTTGTACAAAACCTTCTGAGCCCGTCTGCCGAACGTCAAGGCGATCTCTGTAAGACGGGTCCTAAAACTAAATACTACCTGTTATGCGCCATAATGGCCGCCATAAAGTTCAGGAAGTTTGGGATCCAATAATATTTTTTGTGACTATGGCGTTATTGTACTTTATCCGATATGCAGGGTGCTGTTGCGATGTCTATTTTTCTCAGTGGGCACAGACAGCCACTATAATAATGTACCATTGACTACAGTTATGAGACATACTGTGGACCTCTTTGATAATATGTGATATCAAGGCACAATTATAACTGGGAATGTTAAGAGCAAGTCTAAGCATCCAGGGTAATGAACAAAAAGGGTGCAGCATGGGAGAAGTCTTGCAGATGGACTTGTTTCTTTTTTCAGCCTTACCAACTATGTAGCTATAAAAGCTGCAAATCATTGACCAAGTTAGGAGCACAAGTGGGTTGATAAACGGAGAGGAGAGATGTATGATGACACAAGTGTTGTGGAGAGCTTTGTAGACTAGAAGAAGAATAATCAATTTAATTGTGCAAAAAATACTTAAAGGCATTGTCTGAGACAATAGGGGCATATAGCTAGGATATGCCCCCATTGTCTGATAGGTGTGGGTTCCAGCACTGGGACCCTCGCCTATCTTCTAAATGGAGCCTCGAAAGTGGTGGAGGGTGCACTGTACATGCGCAGCTGCCCTCCATTAGTTTTTATGGCTCAGCTATTTCCGTTCTGGTCCGTAGAAGTGAATGTCAGTAACCTGAGTACTGCAGCCTCTTCAAGTAGCTGGTTGCTGGGAGTCCATCTCCCACTGATCAAATATTAATGACCTACCTTGATGATAGGCCATCAATATCAAAATCTTGGACAACCTCTTTAAAGGGTATGTTCACCATTACGTGTCTCATTTGCCATTAGATCACAAATATATTACTATAGCATACTTTCTTGAAATTAGCCCTTGGTCACTTCCCTAATGCCCCAATAGACAGTCTATTTCCCATTTGTACATAAGAGAACTCACAATTTGTCTGTATATTCCAGATATTTCCAATGTAGAGATGTATCCCCCTGACAAAACACATTCAATACAATATCTTGGCTGCTAGGAAAAAAATTGAAAGGCTATAATTCACATCACAACTAGTAGGTGACCACCCATAGACACCTATAGCATAAACAACTCCCGAAAGTATCATGGTACACATCTCAGATGATCATCTCACACCCTATATCTCAGGATATGTCGAGCTAAGAGGAAAAATGAGGAAGGACACATCTTTATATGTATTAAACTACAAAACCACAAACAAATGAATTCAACGTGGTTGGCCCTACCATTCCATTCAGTCATGGTATGTCAAAATTAATTATAAAGAAGACAAGTGAGAACATTGGCCTTAAAACCACTGGGAATGTCGGGCCCCAAATCAAGCAACTCCATTCATAAATTTTTGCCCTCCAGATAGGATGAGCCCTAATAAATTATTAGCAATCCATCTGCTATATCTGGAAACCGACAAACTACTTCCTGAGTCTACAACCCAACTTGGCAAAAAGGAAATCTTCATCGTTTATCCATCATTGCCCTGAAATAGACCAAGAACCACCTGCCAAGCAATAATGCCAGGGGCAAGCCTGTTTTTTATGACTCTTGCTGTCTTGGCACATTCTCCGATGTGACACTAACTCATTCTATAGTTCTGGGTCGTTCTGCTTGCATTCCCAGCAGATGACGGGCATTGGGAATCTGCCTGCTCGATGAGTGTTCTTGTTCTGCAATTAAAAAATAGTTTGTGATCTTCCCATGGGAAATTAGGACTGTGAAACTAAGCAGCATGGAGTGAAACTCCACAAGAGCACTTCTTCCATTACATAGACAATAAGCATTTCCTCCCCGTTCTGTTGTTTTCTGCAGACTGCGTTACTACAACATTGTGCGGTAGGTAACGCACCACCGGCTTAGGGTCTACCTACAGCAGGTTTTAATATATACAGCAAATTCTTAATCCTCATAATTTCACGCAACCACTAAAGGAAAATCCTGCTCACTTCACACACATGGAAGACTTCTTCTATAAATTAGGAGGCATGCAGCTTTTCGTGATATAATAAATAGATATGTTAAATTTCCATTGATGAAGTATCTTAATCCTGTGTAATTGGTGCAGGCTAATGTCATAATAGCTTTGGAGAAGGATGTTGTCAAAATGCATTAATGAACTTCACAATATGGTCTGATGACATCTTAACAGGTTACTCAGGCCTTTTTTCAACTTTTAGTTCTTGACAATATTCTTGTCCTTCTTCTTGGTTGCTGTCCTTAAAGTAGTTATGCCATGACTAAAGTAAAAAATGAAAATCAGACATTATATTGGACATGAAAATCTCTTGAAAACAAGCCTTGTACCCCATATGGATCCAGAGATCTCCCCATTTATTGCTCTAATTGCTGTAGTGGATTCTCTTCAGACTGGAACCTCAGGGACATGTCATTTCTTAGAAGGTGTGTCCATGTAGCCACCAGGCAGCAGGGGCATGTATTCGAGTGAGTGGCCGGATGGGTGTAGTAGTGGTTGTACTCCCTATTCTGAAGCTTCCTGGGCTGGCATGCAGTGATGGGAAGGGCTCGCCTTTTCTTCCCTTCGGGGCACAATCTGGTTCTGGGGTTCTCCTGCTTGATGACAGTTGAGGTGCCGGTGGTGGTGAAGGTGTTTTTAGGTGCAAGGCAGGGTCCTGGTTGTGTTGATGCCAACACTTTGTAATGTAATAGAAGTGCAGGAAGCAACAATGAGGCAGTTGTGCAGCAGAACAATTCTTCACTGAAGAATTAAAATGTGAACAGATGAGAACAGTTTGTAGCATGCAATGGACTGGCAGTTGTTCACTAATGCACTAATCCACTGTTCCTTACATATGACACAGCTGCACAGGTAGTTAATAGGCCAACATATCTCTTAAAAGTAGTTTTCCTTATTCTGCACTTAACTAGCTTACTTGTATACATAAGCATGCAGGCATGGGGTTCATATTTTTGCAACCAGCAGTGCAGCCCCCCCCTAAAGGAATCAGTTTGAGGGTTTACTAAGACCGCAGAGTGCACCTGTCTTTGCTATTATTTTGTTATATTGTTATATTGATTACCACATCCACATAATTGTTATCTTATGTAGGATGTCTATTGTGGTACTTGTGGTTCGCCACGGGCATCCTCCACTGTATGCATTTTTTCTGGGGATCGTCTTTAGCAACGGGCCACAAGTGCAGGATTTGCTCCCCTGTTTATATGCACATGTGGGTTTGAGCACTTCCTGCTTGTTTAATACCACGCCATTCTTTTCAGTTTGTATTTATAGAGATATCTGGAGGTGTATAAACTCCAATTTAAATGTGCCTGCTTTCCATCCACAGGCTACATTTAGGTGCACCTGTGAGGCCTGGGCCATATCAGCCAGTTTTGAGTGGGACTCGCAGACTCCTCCCTCCTCCCATTGCAAGCATGGTTACATGCTGGAGGTAACTAATGAGTTGTTTGTGAGTCGGCCTCATGCTCCTATAATTTGCCCACTGGCTCCTGGTATTGCCCACATAGGCACAGGTAGGTGAGTGTTAGGTCCCGAGCTACTTGAGAAACCTTGGCGCCGTGCTCAGGCTCAGACATGTCCTACACCGTAGGACATGTTGGCTAATCTCTTAATTTTAAAATCAGTTTGAGGGTTTAGTAAGACCGCAGAGTGCACCCGTCTTTGCTATTATTTTGCTATATCCCCCTAAAGGAAGGCAGAAACTCTGCTTTTTTAACAGGTTTTGCACTTATTTTGCACATCCACGTTGGGATGTTGGTATTTCTGACAGTGGACCCAAACTGTTAATTGGAATGCTTAGGTACCAGAGGCAACTCCTGAACCTAATGCTTAGGTACCAGAGGCAACTCCTGAACCTTGATGCTGTAGAACCAATAAGTTATTTTCAGACAGATTATCACTACTGGGCTTTCTCTACACCTCTCTGTTACATCTGGCCTGCTTTTGTAGTTGTTCTTCTATTCCTTCAGACCACTCTCTGACTTGTATCTTAATCCAGAGGTGGCTAAAGTGTAAGCACTATATTTTTCTCCTGCTTTCCTTGCTGTCCAGACAACAATCGGTTTAAACTGGCTAAATTGACTAGAATATTCTAACTCTTACTCTATACATGGAAATGTTGTCACCAGCCCCATCTAGTGGTGGCTGTGGATATAGCCTATTAGTACCATGGGCAAATACAGGCATTATACATATCAGAGCAAACACTTTTTTTTTTTACATTTTCTTTCACGTTTTGCAGTGGGATGCAGCATGCATTCTATTGCGGCTCTCGCCCTGTAACTGTCACAGTTTCTAACTGTAGAAAGGGCTGGTGGCAATGGATGGCCAAAATTATTGCACTGAGCATGTGCTACCACCTCAGTAGGTGTACACGCACATTACTGCACGGATTAGGGGGCACTACTATAATGCAATAAATAGAATATCTCGCAACTGGAGCATTTTTGTAACAGAAAGTAAATTACACAAGTAACTACTTTTTAATGCCAAATTATATTAAAATAACATGGCGACAGGACCCCTTTAATACTTGCAACTCTTACCCCTTACGACTTTTCAATTAAGGGTCTGTGTTGGTGTAATTTGCACCAGATTTATCAAATGTCACACAATGAGGGGCATTTATCATGAGGGTTAATTTGAAGTCAGTTTTGCTTGAGTCTGCTTGAGCCAAATTTATCGAATGTCCCACGTTGTTTGTTAACTTCAGCATACTTTTAAACCTGACGCTTTTGTTTAGAAATGCTTCTCCAGTTTCTTGTGTGTGATTTTGTGACTTTTTCACAAGTTTTTAAAAAAGCCACAGTGATAAATCCACAGTTAGGCTACTTTCACATATGTATTATTTCTGTCCGGTTTTAAGATCCTGAATGGGATCCAGAGTATATTATATTGGAAATAAACATTGCACCAGAGCCCAAAAAGTTGCAAAGGGTATTTAATTAATGACTTTTTGAGCCTGAATTCTGTCTGTATGATCAGTGGATGTCTGACTGGGATTCTTTCCTTTTACAAGGATGGAGTCCTGTGTCTCCCATATGAAAGGTGTGGCAGTCAAGCATGTTCCCTGCTCATGTTTATCTCTATGGGACCTTTGGGGTGGGTGTGGTAGTAGTGGCAGCGTGCATGCTTGACCACCACCCCATTGTTATGGGGAGGTATAGGACCCTCATTATCATGATTAATGCAGGGCCCAGTTGTGAAACGCACGCTAATCAGACACTTATGGGGAGGGGATATATTTAAACCTTTGGAAGCACCTTTAAGAAACAAAGTAATCCAATATTTACAGTATATCATCCCTGTGAAAAAAAAATAACATCCCCTTTACACAGGTACCACTTTTGACAGCAATATTTATAATTGAAAACTTCCTATAATTTTCTATTAGTACAGATGTAGCAATCTTTAACTTAACAATTTGTAACCAAACTGTTGCAGTAAACTTTACATTGACACCTTGCACATCAAAAGCCATTAAAAGAAATACGTATACTGTAAGTATGCTAGGACCTATGTGCATTTAATGTCCTATGAGTGTCAAGTTAAAGATTTATACATCTGTATTTTGCATTAAACTTATCTTTAAAGGGATTTTTCCAGGCCTCCTCTTCTGTTCAATCTGACATTTGGTAGGGATGATGCCTAGCTTTATGCACATGTCCTATTAATTATAAGAGTAATTGTAGATAGATGGATAGAGGGGCTGGAGAGCCAATTTAATTCAGACATATTGGTATCTGTCAATCACCAAGAAGGAACGCCTACTGGACTCCTGGACTCCAAAGTATAGAAAGTACAGGGATATAAATGAATGAAATACAAGTTACACTGAATCTTTTCCCACTAATATATATATCATTCTTCTTAGCTTCTCCTGTTCTATAACATGCTGCTTTCATGTTGACCCTCCAAAAGACATGCATCTACATACAAAGGTATGATTTGGATTTTTTTCGTACTTTTTTGGTGGTGTAGTAGTGCCATGCCATTGCCCAGTGTGAAGCTGGCCGTCCACCATCTCGGCAGGCTGCTGACGTCCTTGAGTGGCATCTTGACCCTTTTACTGATTGATAACAGATTACTCGTTTTTATCACGTTCCTCAGGCCGAGGATTAGATCCAGCTTAGCGCTCACAGGTTCTGCTACCCTTTATGTTACCAGTCTTCCTTCATTCTTCGCAGGTTTCTTTTCAGTTCCTTTTATGCCATCACTTAGCACCAAGCAATTACAGCACTAGAATAACAAAAATGGAACCACCACTGAAATATTCGGCATTCTCTAAGCTTTTCAGCTCTTTTGCTCAGTGGTGTGGATAGATTTGGACTATGTCCATGTTATGGTCTGCTGGTTATTGTGGGTGGTTGGGAGGGTGGATTCGTACCCATTTTATTTGCAAGCTGATATATCTGCTTCATGAAGACAGAGCAGAATAATGTAAAAGCTAGGTAAACATACATGACATCTCTTCATTTTCATATTTTCCAAGCACAGGGATATTTCACACCTTGTCAGATGCTGCAGCGACTCTTTCCAGTCAGAGGTGCTGTGGTTGGTGGTAAGATGTTGCTTTGCATATGGGTCAAACACTGTAAACACTAATTAGAGATGAGCAAAGTTATAAAAAATTTAATTCGGCTGCTTCACCAATATTGACAAAAAATAATAATTTTGTTGTGAATTACTTCATCACGAATCGCAGTCGTAGTGGGCACAATGACGGGGACCGGTGATCATGCCACCCCCGTCATTGAACCCCCGGGATGCCACATTTATCACTGATCGTGGCATCTGACATTAACATTGAGGCTTTTCAGGGGTTAATCAGGGTTAAAAAAAATTATATAAATGTACTCAACTTATCCATTTGCTCACAGAGAGGCCGTCACAGCCAACTTGAATGAAGAAAACGTCATCACGCTGGCCGGGAACAGTGACATCATCGTTCCTGGCCAGCGCGGTGACATGGTAATGTGTCTTCGATCAACATCGCTGCAATGGTCTCTCTGCGCGCAAATGGATGAGGTGAGCATGTTTTTTTTTACCACCATTTCAGAAAAAATAGATTTGTTGAAATTCGGCTTCGTGAACAAACAAATATTCCAGAAATTCTTATTGAAGTCAATTAATTTGACTTGCTCATCTCCAGTAATAATAAAAAAAATACTTTCAAAATTTTGTAAAAAGGGCTTCTTGGTGATTGAAATTTTGGGATGTAATTCACCTCCCTTTCTACATGCCACACCCATTTAAACGGCCCCTCCTGATCCTAATGTTTTGGAAAAATGAGCAGCACACATGAGCAAACCTTGTTTAGACCACTAGACTCAGACCTTGTTCAGATCCATGTAAAAGTTTTTTATTGGAGCACACACACCAAACGTTTCCCCTTTCTGGGGTCTGAAGAGAATCCTACACCTTTAGCTCAGAATGCTTCAGTTAGACCACACATGAAAATGACCTGCTGTGGCCACACAGAATGTCCCACTACCATGGCTTGAATACATAACCCAAAGTGTCACCCAAAAAACATGCAACTTGATGCCAAGGCAGGGTCTGATGATACATCCGCTGCCATAGCAAAAATAAGGTTTTATAAAGTGCTCCAGAAGATTTTGGCCGCACAGAGGAGACTTGATACTCTTTGAGGAGTCTATATGGCCTACAAGACACTCCGACACATCCTGGGAGAGTCGGCAAGTACAAATAAAACTGATTCATAGTTATGCATGGTCTAGGGCAAAGTTTCCCAACCATTTGGTTGAGAGCCACATGTGGAACTCTGAACATTTATATGTGGCTCCCCAACTATGCATTTGCAGTTGCTATGCTACAAGTGGCATTATGGATTCCATAGTGTTTCTAGAACAGATCACATCTTACACCAGGGTAAACCATATCACTAGGTTATATCTGTAATAATATTTCTTCCTTTTAATAGCTAGTGTGGTGCAAAACTATCTCCTCGTAGTAGGAAGTGGCTCATAATCTACACTAAGCTAGCTTTCCATAACCTTGGTAGGTCTACCTTGGCTTCCTTCATTTCCTGGAGGAGGGGTGATGAGATGACAAAAAAGTGCAATATGTTGAAGAACATTTCCACTCAAAACATATCCAAATGTTAGTTAATCAGAAGGTAGAAATTATATTTTATTTTATCTTCAGCTGAAGAAGTTTCTTTGCATTCGGCCACTCCGATGCCCCCAGGACTTACAGTAGCACCTAACTGTATAACATCTAGATGGACCCAAGAAAAATGTATCAGGCACATATCAACACTGGCAAGCATCAAATACACAGAAATAACTCACTGACAGAATACAGGAATCGGAGTGGGTGTAACATGGTAAAGATATACAGAACTTACCCTGCTCTCATATGAACTCTAGCAAGACAGACAAAACAAACCAACATCACAACAGACAAAAATAAGATACAAAAAATCTGTGGAGAAATCTACATTATCCCCAGCAACAAAAAAATGCAAAAGGACATATAAAGGCTAAGCAATAAACAACACCACTGTTATGAAGGGAATGTGGATCCTCTGTGTTTACTGAACAGATTCGACTTGGGGCTACTCCTAAGGGAATTATCTAAGTAGCCCCCCAGTCTTCACCCATTAACTCCTATAGGATCTTGACTTTGCTGAAGGGAAACCTCCAGACTGCTACTTCTTGAAGTAATCTCTGTTCAGTAGACTGCTGATCCATGGGGTCAAGAGACACTGGTGTGAAACACTAAGTGGTCAGGCAATCCGATCAAGATCAAGACAGGCAGAGTTTGTGCAATCCCAAAGTCAGCTCAAGGGTCAGAGCAGGCAGCTCGGGGTTAGTAAGTAGATGAGGCAGAGGTCGGGTCCGGCAGCAAAGAGTGAAATCTGTAGACAGTCAGAAGTTGGTACACGGGAGAGTGAGCAAGAAAAATAACACACCTTTTCAGGAAGCTAGACAGCTAGAACCTATTGCTCAGGCACCATCCCATGGGGAACATGCATTAAATGCCATGGGAAGGATGTTAATAGGCTGGGGAAGATCAAGTTGTACATGCCGGCCCTTGAATAGCCCAAGGGAATACATGTCCACCCTATGGTCGGAGAGTTAGTGCAGGCAAGAAGCAGGCTTTATTCTGCATAGAGTAAACTGAGCTGAACAATATCAGAGGCCATACCTGTCGGGAAGAAATGGAGGAGTGCAGCAGGCAAGGAATGCTGGGATACCAACAGGAGTAGAAGGGGGCGCTGCAGTGTCTGTGCTGTCAGGAGAGAGAGGGTGGGCACAGAGCACCATCATAACATCCACTCTGAATTCACCAGGCGAGGTAAGTCGATAACCTAACCCAGACTCAGATGCAAGGCTGACACTGCCCCAACAATGCTAATAAAAGGAGAGTTTTAGACAACTGGGGAGTCTCTTTGACTCATAACATGCACAAGTGCTGACACAGTAGTAGTAGCCTTATCAGGAACAGAACAAAGAGTCAACACCAGGACTGGGATCAGGATGCAATAGGCCAGAACATAACAGGAGCATAGTCAGGAACAGAGCCAAGAGTCAGAGCTAGGAGTAGAACAACAGGTACCAAATGAAAGGCAGAAATCATATCCAGGAGCAAGGCAGAGCTCAATGTCAGGGTCAATCAGGAGTCAAGATCATAGAATGCACAGGATCAGGAACCAAACAAAGGGAAATACCTTGTAATATATGCAGGATAGTCATGGTAAGCCAATTCCACAAACCCTTTCAATAAAGAAGATGAGAAATAGTGGATCCAGCAAGGTCATGCTTGAAGATGGGATCAGAAGAGGCAAAAATGTTTCCAAAAATTAAATATATTAGTATAATCCTACAACAAATGGGAGTGATTGTGTTAATAACATTTTCCAATATTGCATATTATCTATATTTCATATATATTAGGTCTGAAGCAGTATATTGTAATGTAATGCTGCCATATGTATCTCATAGAAATGCCTCACATATCACACATTTCATTCACTTATTGAACAAAAACAAGCAAAATGACACTTCAGAAGCACTAGGACATGTTTTGCAAGCAGCAGGGGTCATCATTCAAGACAGAGTTAAGGAGAACCTAACAGCAAGACCAAAGTTGCTTGTCAAATGCTTGACTTCCCCAGCCGGCTGTTTCTCTATTGTAGGTGTCCCGGGTATGGAGACCTTGTGCACTGCACAATTTTTCATTCTGACAACCACCTTTACTACAACTCCCTCACCGACTGTCTGCCAGAGTCGGCAGTAAAATATCCCTTTCTAGCTGGTTGTTATGGCTGGGAAGTGATCAGATTCGTCACTTAAGACATATTTGCATTGGTGGCGGAGAACTTTTACAAGGTCAGAACTCCCCATGTGCAAATTGTTAATGTCTTCAGTGTGACTCATAAAAGAGCTATCGTTACAGATCTCCGCCATGTTATTGGTGACGACTGAGATTCTTCAAGTCGTTGTGTTCACTTCCTTATTTTCATTAGCACTAGTTTTTGATTTAAAAAAAAAAATAGTGATTCAGCACCCGATGGTCCTGAATTATTTGGCCCGGTTATACTAGATTTATCTTGATTTGTGACAAATTAATTAGTAATAAATAAAATTTCTTGTTGAAGTTCGGTGAATCGAACAAATCAAATTTTTCAAAACTTTGCTCGTCACTAACTTGTAAATCAAATACATTAGGAAGCTACAACCCTGTGAGTATGACGCACACCAATGGATCACCAGGGACTGTAGAAACCATTTGGCCACCAGGACAAAATTCATACCGCTCCATAAATACAACTAATCAGTAGGTCGTTGAAGCTTGGACACGGTATACATTTTAAAGCTTTAAACCCGTGGGCATGACGCACACCACCGGATCACCACGGACTGAAGAAACCACTTGACCACCAGGACAAAATTTATACCCCTCCATAAATATAGCACTGACTTGCGCTCTATGATATCTTCAGATGTCGACATGACTGTACTTGCTGCCACATCATAAAATACATGAAGATTGACCCATGCATTGTTTTCCACCCCGGAGACATGGGGAATGGTGTTTATTTTGCTGAAAATGATTATAATGTGGAGAGACGGCTACCCCAGCCTCTCCGCGACCAGTCCGGGCTGCATGCCGTAATGGAAATCTGTCGACATTGGTGCTGTTTATAGGCACTGACTAAGTGCTGTAATAGGAGAAACACTTTAAAACCTCAGTTTGCTTGTATAAAAAGTAATATAATTACAGACATTTAGCCCAACCTGCTTACCCCTGTACGCCTAATTATCATACAGCACAATAACGACAATGCCGGCCAGGAAGTATGGTTTTCATTAACTCCGTCTGAGCCAAGTTGTACTTGTTAATGAAAGGATATTCTCCGCATCCGTAATTACAGTGTGCTTTACCCGCATAATGTCTACTTCCCAGTTACATGACTTAGGGGCAACGCTGATTACAATGCGCCTCTTATTTTTATACTTTTATGTAATCCTGTAACGATGGTTTGGACACTTTACTCACTTTATGGAGCAATCAGATGAGTAAATGTAATCAAGTAGCATCACTGGGACAGTAAGTGAGATGAAGAGCAGGGCCAGTAACAAAATATAATCTGGTCAAGCCTATATTCATGTCTGTATGGGCAATATTATACCATGGTCGAGTCCTATTATTATGACTACTTCCTATTTTTGGTATCGGCAGCGTGTAGCTCATGAAGGAAATCATGTGCGCTGAGCTGGCTCGGTGGGTATATAAGGTGTGCTGAGCTGGCTCGGTGGGTATATAAGGTGTGCTGTGCTGCCTCAGTGGGTATATAAGGTGTGCTGTGCTGCCTCAGTGGGTATATAAGGTGTGCTGAGCTGCGTCGGTGGGTATATAAGGTGTGCTGAGCTGGCTCGGTGAGTATATAAGGTGTGCTGAGCTGGCTCGGTGGGTATATAAGGTGAGCTGAGCTGCCTCAGTGGGTATATAAGGTGTGCTGAGCTGCGTCGGTGGGTATATAAGGTGTGCTGAGCTGCCTCTGTGGGTATATAAGGTATGCTGAGTTGGCTCGGTGGTTATATAAGGTGTGTGATAGTCTGCACACATATCCCTTGTTGCTGTCATGAGTAAAAGGGGCGATTTATCAGAGTGACAGGAAGAGATGATAAGGTGAGCTGTGCTGCCTCGGTGGGCATATAAGGTGTGCTAAGCTGGCTTGGTGGGTATATAAGGTGTGCTGAGCTGCCTCGATGGGTATATAAGGTTTGCTGAGCTGACTTGGTGGGTATATAAGGTGTGCTGAGCTGGCTCGTGGGTATATAAGGTGTGCTGAGCTGCCTCGATGGGTATATAAGGTTTGCTGAGCTGACTTGGTGGGTATATAAGGTGTGCTGAGCTGCCTCGGTGGGTATATAAGGTGTGCTGAACTGCGTCGGTGGGTATATAAGGTGTGCTGAGCTGCCTCAGTGGGTATATAAGGTGTGCTGAGCTGCGTCGGTGGGTATATAAGGTGTGCTGAGCTGCCTCTGTGGGTATATAAGGTATGCTGAGTTGGCTCGGTGGTTATATAAGGTGTGTGATAGTCTGCACACATATCCCTTGTTGCTGTCATGAGTAAAAGGGGCGATTTATCAGAGTGACAGGAAGAGATGATAAGGTGTGCTGTGCTGCCTCGGTGGGCATATAAGGTGTGCTAAGCTGGCTTGGTGGGTATATAAGGTGTGCTGAGCTGCCTCGATGGGTATATAAGGTTTGCTGAGCTGACTTGGTGGGTATATACAGTAAGGTGTGCTGAGATGGCTCGTGGGTATATAAGGTGTGCTGAGCTGCCTCGATGGGTATATAAGGTTTGCTGAGCTGACTTGGTGGGTATATAAGGTGTGCTGAGCTGGCTCGTGGCTATATAAGGTGTGCTGAGCTGCCTCGGTGGGTATATAAGGTGTGCTGAACTGCGTCGGTGGGTATATAAGGTGTGCTGAGCTGCCTCGATGGGTATATAAGGTTTGCTGAGCTGACTTGGTGGGTATATAAGGTGTGCTGAGCTGCGTCGGTGGGTATATAAGGTTTGCTGAGCTGACTCGGTGGGTATATAAGGTGTGCTGAGCTGCGTCGGTGGGTATATAAGGTGTGCTGAGCTGCCTCGATGGGTATATAAGGTTTGCTGAGCTGACTTGGTGGGTATATAAGGTGTGCTGAGCTGGCTCTGTGGGTATATAAGGTTTGCTGAGCTGACTTGGTGGGTATATAAGGTGTGCTGAGCTGGCTCGTGGCTATATAAGGTGTGCTGAGCTGCCTCGGTGGGTATATAAGGTGTGCTGAGCTGCCTCGGTGGTATATAAGGTGTGCTGAGCTGCCTCGTGGGTATATAAGGTGTGCTGAGCTGACTTGGTGGGTATATAAGGTGTGCTGAGCTGGCTCGGTGGGTATATAAGGTGTGCTGTGCTGCCTCGGTGGGTATATAAGGTGTGCTGAGCTGCCTCAGTGGGTATATAAGGTGTGCTGAGCTGCGTCGGTGGGTATATAAGGTGTGCTGAGCTGGCTCGGTGGGTATATAAGGTGTGCTGAGCTGGCTCGGTGGGTATATAAGGTGAGCTGAGCTGCCTCAGTGGGTATATAAGGTGTGCTGAGCTGCGTCGGTGGGTATATAAGGTGTGCTGAGCTGCCTCTGTGGGTATATAAGGTATGCTGAGTTGGCTCGGTGGTTATATAAGGTGTGTGATAGTCTGCACACATATCCCTTGTTGCTGTCATGAGTAAAAGGGGCGATTTATCAGAGTGACAGGAAGAGATGATAAGGTGTGCTGTGCTGCCTCGGTGGGCATATAAGGTGTGCTAAGCTGGCTTGGTGGGTATATAAGGTGTGCTGAGCTGCCTCGATGGGTATATAAGGTTTGCTGAGCTGACTTGGTGGGTATATAAGGTGTGCTGAGCTGGCTCGTGGGTATATAAGGTGTGCTGAGCTGCCTCGATGGGTATATAAGGTTTGCTGAGCTGACTTGGTGGGTATATAAGGTGTGCTGAGCTGGCTCGTGGCTATATAAGGTGTGCTGAGCTGCCTCGGTGGGTATATAAGGTGTGCTGAACTGCGTCGGTGGGTATATAAGGTGTGCTGAGCTGCCTCGATGGGTATATAAGGTTTGCTGAGCTGACTTGGTGGGTATATAAGGTGTGCTGAGCTGCGTCGGTGGGTATATAAGGTTTGCTGAGCTGACTCGGTGGGTATATAAGGTGTGCTGAGCTGCGTCGGTGGGTATATAAGGTGTGCTGAGCTGCCTCGATGGGTATATAAGGTTTGCTGAGCTGACTTGGTGGGTATATAAGGTGTGCTGAGCTGGCTCTGTGGGTATATAAGGTTTGCTGAGCTGACTTGGTGGGTATATAAGGTGTGCTGAGCTGGCTCGTGGCTATATAAGGTGTGCTGAGCTGCCTCGGTGGGTATATAAGGTGTGCTGAGCTGCCTCGGTGGTATATAAGGTGTGCTGAGCTGCCTCGTGGGTATATAAGGTGTGCTGAGCTGACTTGGTGGGTATATAAGGTGTGCTGAGCTGGCTCGTGGGTATATAAGGTGTGCTGAGCTGCCTCGGTGGGTATATAAGGTGTGCTGAACTGCGTCGGTGGGTATATAAGGTGTGCTGAGCTGCCTCGATGGGTATATAAGGTTTGCTGAGCTGACTTGGTGGGTATATAAGGTGTGCTGAGCTGCGTCGGTGGGTATATAAGGTGTGCTGAGCTGCCTCGATGGGTATATAAGGTTTGCTGAGCTGACTTGGTGGGTATATAAGGTGTGCTGAGCTGGCTCGGTGGGTATATAAGGTTTGCTGAGCTGACTTGGTGGGTATATAAGGTGTGCTGAGCTGGCTCGTGGGTATATAAGGTGTGCTGAGCTGCCTCGTGGGTATATAAGGTGTGCTGAGTTGGCTCGGTGGTTATATAAGGTGTGTGATAGTCTGCACACATATCCCTTGTTGCTGTCATGAGTAAAAGGGGCGATTTATCAGAGTGACAGGAAGGGATGATATTGGCTTTCGGGCCAAGTGTAGCGGTATTTCTGACACTGTGCAGTGTGAACTGTTCTCGTACTGCTGTGGTGAAAGTTTATGGTGAGCGGACAAATGGCAGCATTGTGAATTAGCAAAGTGGAAACTGTGGAGCACCACGTGCCATTGATGAGGTGAACGTCGGCTACAGAGGTGTGAGGAAGGACTTCCGTTTTCTTGTCAGTATCAGAATTGGACCTCCGCTGATAGGAAAGGGTTGTCTCCTCCAATGAGTAATAATTTCTGCTTCACAGAACAGATGGACGTTGACGTGTCAGGAGAGAAACATCAGAGAACAAACACCCTGCAACCATTGATGGAAGAACACAAGCTGGTGGTAGCAGCGTTATGGTCGTGGAAATGTCTCCATGGTATTCTCTGGGCCACTCATCCATGTGTAAGGTGCTCTCAGCTGATTTGGGTATGACCATACGTTTTTGAGGGACCGCACATTCCCTATCCAGAAGGTTTCACCTCTTCAGTCTTGAGGCATCCAAGATATATGACACAGGCAAATAGATCAGGTCCCCACTGCCACCAACTTAAAGGCACCTGTGGGATATCAGAAAGTATACATATAGTGAAGCACTGCAGGTCACCAGAAATTCCTTGTGTGGTTGTACTCACAAGCGCAGCTTGACATATAGGCACATAGTATAACTCCACGGCTCTCCTTTTATCCAAACGTCTTCACCACCACTAAAACAAGGATCACTCCAATAGTGAAGCACCGCTAACAAATCGCTGTAACAAATCTAGCTCCTGTCCGTGCTGTACACAGTGGTTACTCTGGATCATAGCTGCTGGTTAGAATAATGGGACTCTACTATGGAGTAGATATTGTATATTCTTGTACATGGGAGCAGTATTATAGTAGTTATATTCTTGTGCATGGGAGCAGTATTATAGTAGTTATATTCTTGTACATAGGAGCAGTATTATAGTAGTTATATTCTTGTACATAGGAGCCGTATTATAGTAGTTATATTCTTGTACATAGGAGGCAGTATTATAGTAGTTATATTCTTGTACATAGGAGCAGTATTATAGTAGTTATATTCTTGTGCATGGGAGCAGTACTATAGTAGTTATATTCTTGTACATAGGAGGTAGTATTATAATAGCTATATTCTTGTACATAGGAGGCAGTAATATAGTAGTTATATTCTTGTACATAGGAGGCAGTATTATTGTAGTTATATTCTTGTACATATGAGCAGTATTATAGTAGTCATATTCTTGTACATAGGAGGTAGTATTATTGTAGTTATATTCTTGTACACAGGAGGCAGTATTATAGTAGTTATATACTTGTACATAGGAGCAGTATTATAGTAGTTATATACTTGTACATAGGAGCAGTATTATAGTAGTTATATACTTGTACATAGGAGCAGTATTATAGTAGTTATATACTTGTACATAGGAGCAGTATTATAGTAGTTATATACTTGTACATAGGAGGCAGTATTATAGTAGTTATATTCTTGTACATAGGAGCAGTATTATAGTAGTTATATTCTTGTACATAGGAGGCAGTATTATAGTAGTTATATTCTTGTACATAGGAGGCAGTATTATAGTAGTTATATTTTTGTACATAGGAGGCAGTATTATAGTAGTTATATTCTTGTACATAGGAGCAGTATTATAGTAGTTATATTCTTGTACATAGGAGCAGTATTATAGTTGTTATATTCTTGTACATAGGAGCAGTATTATAGTAGTTATATTCTTGTACATAGGAGCAGTATTATAGTAGTTATATTCTTGTACATAGGAGGTAGTATTATAGTAGTTATATTCTTGTACACAGGAGGCAGTAGTATAGTAGTTATATTCTTGTACATAGGATGCAGTATTATAGTAGTTATATTCTTGTACATAGGAGCAGTATTATAGTAGTTAGATTCTTGCACATAGGAGCAGTATTATAGTAGTTATATTCTTGTACATAGGAGCAGTATTATAGTAGTTATATTCTTGTACATAGGAGGTAGTATTATAGTAGTTATATTCTTGTACACAGGAGGCAGTAGTATAGTAGTTATATTCTTGTACATAGGAGGTAGTATTATAGTAGTTATATTCTTGTACATAGGAGGCAGTATTATAGTAGTTATATTCTTGTACATAGGAGCAGTATTATAGTAGTTATATTCTTGTACATAGGAGCAGTATTATAGTAGTTATATTCTTGTACATAGGAGGCAGTATTATAGTAGTTATATTCTTGTACATAGGAGCAGTATTATAGTAGTTATATTCTTGTACATAGAAGCAGTATTATAGTAGCTATATTCTTGTACATAGAAGCATTATTATAGTACTTATATTCCTGTACTTAAGGGCAGCATTATAGCATGTATATTATTGCACATATGAGGGAGCATTATAAAATGTATAATCTTGCTGTGCTATGGATTTGCCGTGCTGATGTCAGGTATACAGTATAAGAAAGAACTGCTGGAATTTGACCTATTCAGTATTGAGGGTTATCTGTGATGGGAAGGTAAAGAAAGCTTTTCATAAGTTATTATTATTCATGGTTTCTCAGTGAGTATACAGATGTAGCAGGCTTTATTAAAGTGTTTGGCACTCTGCTGGTCTACAGTTTCACAAATAACTATTGCATTTTTTCAGCACAGCCAGAGCCACGGGTATTGTATGAGATATGTCCGCAGTGTCCACGCCTTTTCAGCTTCAAATACACCAAGAACAATACATTTGACATTCTTTTCCAGACACTTTAGGTTAGGCTGATTGAAACATACCGTCAATAAATTACCTCCCGGTGACTATTTTATGTAGAACCACATTGGGAATTACTGCAGCTCTATCTTATTCATTTTGATGACATTTTTAAATTTGAGGTCTGGAGAAAAAAGAAAAAAAAGCTTTTTGCATGCAGGGAAGTTGATTGATGTTCACGTATGTCAAGAGGGTCATACGCTTTATCCTGCTTTTAATGGGAAGGGGAGAAAGAACCAAAGCAAAACGAGAGCAGGGGGAAAAAGGGAACTGCAGGGGGGCATCAATTTCCTATAAACATTTTCCAGGGTGTTAGGTATGAATTTAATCCCAAGTGAGAGCGACTTTCTGCAGCCTTCGAGAAAACAGCGGTTCCTAAAGTAAGAACCTGATGGATGCAAGAGCAAGAACAGAAAAATGTAATGAAGGTTTAATCTTCAAGGGAATAGCACCCCCAAGATTGTAAATCTGAGGGTATTGACTTAAATACTAATGTCAAAAGCAGGCTTTAAGTGCCAGGGCGTTTTCAGGAGAGCTACATTTAAGAAATGTTAGTTCGGTTGAATCTCGGAAAAGTGAGAAGTTCTTTATTTTAAGTCTTTTCTTTCTTTTGGTGACAGATTTATCGAGTGGTCGATCACTCAGACTTGCTGTTCCCCAAAGTCCGAGTCACTTTGCTTAGGCTCATATTTAAGTCCAGGAAGGAAAACTTGGATATTTTACCTTTACTCTCTTTTTGTCTGTATTTAAAAAAATATCAATTACTTTTTCCTGAGTTTTCATTTATTAACCAGCACATCTATATAACATGGTGCACTCATTGTTATAGGGTTACCCAGACATGTGCATCTTGATGGGGTTCGATGCTGGTGCACAGCAACATTGTATGAGTACAAGTCCAAAGCCAAAACATTGCATTATACAGAAGTGACCTTCTTTACCTTCCCTTTTGGCTAGACCAAAAGTTTGGACACATCTTCTCATTCAAAGAGTTTTCTTTATTTTCATGACTATGAAGGCATCAAAACTATGAATTAACACATGTGGAATTATATACATAACAAACAAGTGTGAAACAACTGAAAATATGTCATATTCTAGGTTCTTCAAAGTAGCCACCTTTTGCTTTGATTACTGCTTTGCACACTCTTGGCATTCTCTTGATGAGCTTCAAGAGGTAGTCCCCTGAAATGGTCTTCCAACAGTCTTGAAGGAGTTCCCAGAGATGCTTAGCACTTGTTGGCCCTTTTGCCTTCACTCTGCGGTCCAGCTCACCCCAAACCATCTCGATTGGGTTCAGGTCCGGTGACTGTGGAGGCCAGGTCATCTGGCGCAGCACCCCATCACTCTCCTTCATGGTCAAATAGCCCTTACTTTCAAAGTTTTCCCAATTTTTCGGCTGACTGACTGACCTTCATTTCTTAAAGTAATGATGCCCACTCGTTTTTCTTTACTTAGCTGCTTTTTTCTTGCCATAATACAAATTCTAACAGTCTATTCAGTAGGACTATCAGCTGTGTATCCACCTGACTTCTCCTCAACGCAACTGATGGTCCCAACCCCATTTATAAGGCAAGACATCCCACTTATTAAACTTGACAGGGCACACCTGTGAAGTGAAAACCATTTCAGGGGACTACCTCTTGAAGCTCATCAAGAGAATGCCAAGAGTGTGCAAAGCAGTAATCAAAGCAAAAGGTGGCTACTTTGAAGAACCTAGAATATGACATATTTTCAGTTGTTTCACACTTGTTTGTTATGTATATAATTCCACATGTGTTAATTCATAGTTTTGATGCCTTCAGTGTGAATCTACAGTTTTCATAGTCATGAAAATAAAGAAAACTCTTTGAATGAGAAGGTGTGTCCAAACTTTTGGTCTGTACTGAATATTGTGATGTGTCACAGATCTGAAAATTACTCTATCATCAGCAACTCCATGCTGAATCCAAAATTATTTAAAGAGGAACTAACCAATCAGAAACTCTTCTCCTAAACCTGAGCTACAGCAGAGAGCTCAACCGAGCCACACCAATGGATTAGCTGAAAAGCTGTTGTATAGCAACTGCCCCCCCAAAAAGCTATGTAATAGACAGGACAAGATGAAGTTGCAGTAAAATTACTACTGAATAAACACACTTGATTCCACTTAAGGATGGTAGAGCAAAGAGTGTCCTTCTTTACATTTCTTCTTGGCTAGACATATATTTTGGTGTGTCACACATCTGAAAAAAAGACCTGGAAAAAAAAACACAAATTTTTGATATTCTGTCAGAAGTTGTTTATGATACATGTGTCGGTTTGTAGCCACCTAGTGGTTATAATTGGGGTTGAGCGAAAACAAACTGTAAAGTTTGGGTTTGTACCGAACTTTAGGATTTACAGTTCAGTAAAAGTTCGGGTTCGGTGTTCGGCGCTTTCTTGGCGCTTTTTGAAAGGCTGCAGAGCAGCCAATCAACAAGCGGTTAACTGTCTGACCTTAGAAGCCATCACAGCCATGCTTACTAATGGCATGGCTGTGATTGGCCAGAGCAGCATGTGACCCAGGCTCTATATAAGCTTGGGTCACGTAGCGCTGCACGTCACTCTGCTGTTACAAGTGTAGGGAGAGGATGCTGCTGGACTTGTGATTTCAGGGAGAGAATAGGAGAGAATCTAACTCAGCGATCTACATAGAAATAGTTGTGTGGGTGCAGGGCACAATCGTTTTACCCTGCCCTGAGCCCATTGACCAAAAAAAAAAAACTTTTATAATTCTGTTAGTTAGGTGGGCGGCGGCGGCGGCCATTTTATGCATGCTCAGTGCACCAGCACTGCATCTGAGCTTTTGGGACATTGCAAATCACAATTTTTTGGGCAAACTACAACATCTGGATTAGTCAGTGTGCAATTTAAGCTAGAAATACACCCATCATTTTCTGGGGTTTGAAAAACACACTTTTTTGACAAAAAACACTATTTTCAGGCCTTGCAGCATCAGCACGTGTGAAATTACAGGCTTATATACTGCTGTCAAAATCAGTTGTTAAACAAACACTCATTTGGGCACAAAAATTTTTGTTGGCAGCCTTTGATGCAGATGTCATTGTGAGATACACCCTTAATACATTTGGGTTACATTCAGAGATTTTAAATACCGCCATTACCACCAATATTGAATTCAGGCCTACACTGGTTCAGGCCCTTTGAGGTACACCCTCTACATACAGGGGTTTGATTCAGGCATTTGAAATACAGGCATTTTGTGCAAATAAATATTTAATTTAGGCCTACACTGGTTCAGGCCCTGTGAGATACACCCTCTACATACAGGGGTTTGATTCAGGCATTTGAAATACAGCCATTTGAAATACAGCCATTTTGGGCAAAGAAATATTTAATTCAGGCCTACACTGGTTCAGACCGTGTGAGATACACCCTCTACATACAGGGGTTTGATTCAGGCATTTGAAAAACAGCCATTTTGAGGAAATAAATATTTAATTTAGGCCTACACTGGTTCAGGCCCTGTGAGATACACCCTCTACATACAGGGGTTTGATTCAGGTATTTGAAATACAGCGATTTTGGGCAAAGAAATCTTTAATTGAGGCCTAGTCTGGTTCAGGCCGTGTGAGATACACCCTTTACATACTGTCGTTCTATTCTACTATTAATTAAACACCCATTTAGGGCAAGATCCTAAATTCAAAAAATCTGAGGAGAGCGTCAAATAAGGGACGTGGCCCAGGTCGTGGTGCTGCTGGTGGCACTCCTGTTGCAGGGAGAGGACGTGGTCGATCTGTGCCAGCTACACGCACAAGTAAAACCCCTTCCTCAGGTGCGAGTAGGCGACAAAACCTGCAGCGGTTTTTGGTCGGGCCTAATGCTGCTCTACGAATGGTGAGGCCTGAACAAGTACAGACGATAGTAGTTTGGGTGGCTGACAGTGGATCCAGTTCCTTCACATTGTCTCCCATCCAGTCTCCTGCTGAAAGACCACAGTTGGCACCTGCAGCCGATGTCCATCAGTCTTTCACCTCACCCCCTTGCAAATCAGCCAAGCAGTCTGAGCCCCAAGTCATGCAGCAGTCTCTTCTGCTTTTTGATGACTCTGTTAGCAGGGTTTCCCAGGGCCATCCACCTAGCCCTGCCCCAGAAGTGGAAGAGATTGAGTGCACCGATGCCCAACCACTTATCTTTCTAGCTGAGTACATAGGAGGACCATCGCAGCACGTCTCGGATGATGACGAAACACAGGTGCCAACTGCTGGGGCTTTCAAAAGTGTGCAGACCGACAAGGAAGGCAGGGGTGAAGACTGGGTGGAAGATGATGTGGAGGACGATGAGGTCCTCGACCCCACATAGAATCAAGATCATGCGAGTGACCTATGTAGTTCGAAGGAAGAGGCAGAGGTCGCACAGAGCTACCAGCACAGCAGAAGAGGGAGCAGGGTGCAAAAGCGGAGCGGCCGTACTCTAGACAGTACGCCTCATACTGCCCACCGCAGCAAGGAACCGAGCACCCCAAAGCCAGATCCAAGGAGTTCACTGGCGTGGCAGTTCTTTAGACAATGTGCTGACGACAAGACACAAGTGGTTTGCACGCTGTGCAATCAGAGCCTGAAGCGAGGCATAAATGTTCTCAACCTGAGCACAACCTGCATGAGCTGTAGTGGAGTAGACACCTCAAAAACCAAGAAAGGTCTCTGGCTTCTCCTGCTTCCTCTTCTGCTGCAGTCTCTGCCTCTTCATCCACCTCTGGAGTGACAGTGCCACCTGCCACCCCGCAAACAGAGGATCTGCCAGCAACACCAACACCTGGGTCACCAAGCATCTCCACAATGTCCCACGGAATCGTTCAGCTCTCCATCTCCCAAACCCTGGAGAGGAAGAGGAGGTACCCCCCTACCCACCCGCGATACCTAGCCCTGAATGCCAGCATTTCAAAATTACAGGCCTTTGAAATGCTGTCATTCCGTCTGGTGGAGACGGATAGTTTTAAAGGCCTTATGGCGGTGGCTGTCCCACAGTACGTTGTGCCCAGCCGCCACTACTTTTCAAGGCGAGCCATCCCTTCCCTGCACAACCAAGTAGGGGACAAAATCAGGTGTGCACTGCGCAACGCCATCTGTGGCAAGGTGCACCTGACTATGGATACGTGAACCGGTAAGCACGGTCAGGGCCGTTATATCTCCATAACAGCACACTGGGTAAATGCAGTGGCGGCTGGGCCTAAGGCGGATAGCAGTTTGGCGCATGTCCTTCCACCACCGAGGATTGCAGGGCGCTTCAGTTTGCCTCCTGTTGCTTCCTCCTCCTACTCTGCTTCCTCATCCTCTACCAGCTCCTCATCCGGTCAGCGTAACACCTTCACCACCAACTTCAGCACAGCCAGGGGTAAACGACAGCAGGCAGTTTTAAAACGTATTGGTTTGGGGGACAAACCCCACACCGCGCAGGAGCTGTGGACGGGCCTTGAACAACAGACCGATGAGTGGTTTGTGCCAGTCAGCCTCAAGCCCGGCCTGGTGGTCTGCGATAATGGGCGAAATCTCGTAGCAGCTCTGGGACTAGCCAGTTTGACGCACATCCCTTGCCTGGCACATGTCCTGAATTTGGTGGTGCAGAGATTCCTTAAAACTTACCCCGATAAGTCAGAGCTGCTGCATAAAGTGTGGGCGGTCTGTGCGCGCTTTCGGCGTTCTCACCCTGCTGCTGCTCGTCTGTCAGCGCTGCAGCGTAACTTCGGCCTTCCCGCTTACCGCCTCATATGCGACGTGCCCACAAGGTGGAACTCCACCTTGCACATGCTGGCCAGACTGTGCGAGCAGCAGCAGGCGATAGTGCAGTTTCAGCTGCAGCACACACTGGTGAGTCGCTCGGCGGAACAGCACCACTTCACCACCAATGACTGGGCCTCCATGCGAGACCTGTGTTCCTTGTTGCGCTGTTTGGAGTACTCCACCAACATGGCCAGTGCCGATAACGCCGTTCTCAGCGTTACTATCCCACTTCTATGCCTCCTTGAAAAAACGCTCCTGACGATGATGGAAGAGGATATGGCACAGGAGGAGGAGGAGAAAGAGGGATCATTTCATAGGGTTTCCGGACAGTCATTCCCAAGTGGCTCCGAGGGTGGGTTCCTGCACCCACAAACCCAAGGTACACAATCGTCCAGCCAGGGCACAGTTCCGGAGGATGAGGAGGTGGAGGATGAGGAGGAGGAGATGGAGGAGGAGGAACCATGGAGGAGGAACCATGTTTACAGCAGGGTGGCACCCAGACCAGCTCATGGCCATCACTGGTGCGTGGATGGGGGGATACAGAGGACACAGACGATACACCTCCCACAGAGGATAGCTTTTCGTTGCCTCTGGGCAGCCTGGCACACATGACCGATTACATGCTACAGTGTCTCCGCAACGACCGCCGAGTTGCCCACATTCTAACTTGTGCTGATTACTGGGTGGCCACGCTGCTGGATCCCCGTTACAAGGACAACGTACCGTCCTTAATTCCCTCACTGGAGCGTGATCGTAAGATGCGCGAGTACAAACGCACACTGGTAGACGCGCTGCTGATGGCATTCCCACCTGACAGCGGGGGCACAGTGGAAGCACAAGGTGAAGGCAGAGGAAGAGGTTGCCAACGCAGCTGGGGCACCGCCAGCACCTCAGAAGGCAGGGTTAGCATGGCCGAAATGTGGAACAGCTTTGTCAGCATGCCACAACAACCAGCACCACCAGCTGATATGGAACGTCTTAGCAGGAGGCAGCATTTCACCAACATGGTGGAGCAGTATGTGTGCACACGCCTACACGTACTGAATGATGGGTCTGCCCACTTCAACTTCTGGGTCTCCAAATTGGGCACATGGCCTGAGCTTGCCTTTACGCCTTGGAGGTGCTGACCTGCCCTGCAGCCGGTGTATTGTCTGAACGTGTGTTTAGCACGACTGGAGGGTTATATTTCCCAATGTTTTGGGGTGTACCCTAATTTAAAAAAATACAAATACATTTGAAACCAAAAAGAAGTGTAGGCTACCTCCTCCTCCTCCACCGCCACTTCCACCTACACCACCACATCCACCGCCTCCTCCACCTCCTACTCCATATGGACCCGGTCCTCCTAGAGCAAGATTATTATTTTATATATTTCCGTATTTTATGTTATTTTAAGTAATTTCCCTATCCATATTTGTTTGCAGAGCACTTGCCATGCTCTTAACCACATTTTGACGACATTTGCAGCCCTCTAGCCCTTTCCATGACATTTTTACAGCCATTTTAGTGCTCAAAAGTTCGGGTCCCTATTGACTTCAATGGGGTTCGGGTTCTAGGTCAAGTTCGGGTCAAGTTTGGTTCCCGAACTCGAACTTTTTTCCGAAGTTCGGCCGAAACCGTCGAACCCAAACATCCAGGTTTCCGCTCAACTCTAGTTATAATGTTCATTGCAGTCTACAGAGAATTTGTATGGATGTCATGACAATGCATTATAGTCTTTAACAAAATTTGAGGACCAGTAAGGGTATGTTCACACAGCAGTTTTTTAACATGCAACTTTGGCGTGGACATCCTAGATGAAATTTCACCGACAGCCGTTTGTTTTATGCCTCCCATTTCCAAGCCATGGCAGCGCCAAGAAGGGACATGTCTGTTCATGGCACGACCATGATTTTAAACCTCAGCTCAGCCTCCCATTGACAAGAACGGGAGGCAGAAACCATTTGGCTGCTGGTAGGATTTTTGAATGATTTTGGTGCAGCTCTCCACTCCATAATTCTGTGTTAAAACCCGCTGTGTGAATGGCACCTAGAGCATCAACCTTAACAAACAGAGTACATGTGTTGTATGTGTTCTATATGAACTACTCATGTTTCCTTTGACTTTAATGTGTGTCTTCACACATCAGTGGTTTTCCACAGACCGTGGGTCCATGTTGACACCACGGAAGCATGTCCTACTTTATCCATGATTATGGATCCCTCAAACACATTGTAGTCTACGGGTCTTAGTTACATAGTTAATACGGATGAAAAAATACATAATTCCATCAAGTTCAACCAAGGGATAGGTGGGGACGTGAATCCCAGAAGGAAGTGAGACTCAGATCTCTACTGAGATTTCTGCACATGTTGTGTCCTTGTGAACACCAAGGACACAACACGGAAGCCATCCATGTTTGGTCCTCCATGGTTTTCACTGATCATTGGTAGGAGAAGCTCTGGAAACACATTTTCAGTCTGTGTCCATGGAATATGGATGACATATGGAGGGCAAAAAATGGAAAGACAGACCAAACAGGGATGATTCATCTTCACAGATGAGCCACTGACCATCTTGTCATCACAGACACGGACATGTGAATGAGGTCTTAGGGTGGGCACATCTGTACCAGCCACAAGGTGGACTAGTACTGTATAACACGCCAGAACAAAACTACATTGACAAGATGAAAACTAGACAAGAAACCAGATACTAAAATATTTAAAGAGAAGCCAACCAGTCAGGAACTCTTCTCCTAAACCTGAGCTACAGCAGAGAGCTCAACTGACCCACACCAATGGATAAGCTGAGAAGCTGTTGTATAGCAACTAACTGCCCCCAAAAAAGCTATATAAGAGACAGGAGAAGATGAAGCAGCAGGAAAATTCCTGCTGAAGTAACACACTTGACACCAGAGGAAGGCAGAGCGAAGAGGCAAAAAGTGGCAATCAAGTTGTCACTAAGTTTATTCCAAAAAGGGGTGTCTGGTGACTACAGTCGGAATAGTAACAAAGTCTATTAAAGGCATAGTAAAAGCACAGTAACATCAGTATTCTCCAGGGTGTTCCTCAGCCCTCAAGGCGCTCTCTCCACTCATGAATCACTTGAAGTGATTCTTGGAACAACTTTGGTGAAGGGTTCTCCTAGATATGGCAGTCTTAATCAAAGTTGCAGGTGGTGCTGGTGAGGGTGACAATTCAATACCCAACAGGTTCTCAGGATCAACAGCTCTAGTGGGGTCTGCTGGCCGGACCGAACTCCACTTTCATAGGCCAGACTGGGTTACTACTGCGGTTCTTCGTCAGTTGCATGCAGGACAATTGAAAACTGTTATACAGCAACATTGTAAACCCTCCCTTTTAGCTATACACAATGTAACAAGAGTTTCATAGTTGGCTCAGATGTTCGTTGGAGACCCCACTCGGGGTCGTCCTTCGCAGATTCTGTCAAAAAGACAAAAAAAATGTTTTTATCTAAAGATGAAGCACAGCAGTTCTTTTTTTATGGATTGGAGAATCCTTTCTGTAAAACACTTGCAAGCCCAAGGTATGTGGTTCAAATGTCTTGATTTGCCAACTTCTCCAGCAGTTTGAGATGGATGCTCATGAAAGGGAAGAAAATCCTGTAGATATGTAGATAAGCGCATAAAAAGGGAGTTTTAAATTATTTGTGGGTTAACCTCTTTAACAAATATCATCCATTTGCTACAGAGAAAAGCTACTACACGTATATATATTATTATTATTATTTTATTTTATTGTTTTTGAAGAAGTCATAATATTCCTACAAAATATATTAACTTTCCCAAGTGACACAATCCAAATCTCCAGCCTCCTATTTAAAAGCTGTGCTACCCACAGCTGACCTCCTATCCATGGCTGTTCCATATATAAGTCAGATTATAAAAAAAATCGCAGTACAGAACCTTCTCTAATTTCAGGGGTCAAAGGGAAAACCTTCACTTAGAAAATATCAGGTTGCCCACATACAGCGTCTCCATTAGTTGCTTGGTGACAGCTAATGGAAGGGGTTTCCTCTCACTGCCAACATGATATTTGGTTACAGCTCTACCAGGAAAATCCATATTTAATTGTCCAATGTGGATGTATTATAATGCCTTCATGTTCAAGCCATCAAGCCGCGTGAGGATATTTGCCATACAAGCCTGACATCTTGTGAGATTTCTATAGCTTAGTTACTGAAGTCCACCTTTTGAGGGAAGAGAGAATTGCTGTAAGCCCCTATGTCTTCTTGAGCCTCTTAGACTCCTCCAAAGCAATCAATGATCTCAGTTTTACAGACTTATATAACAGGTTAATATGATATGTCAACATATTGCATTACAATTCAGGATGCACAGGTTCATTGAGTGGTCTTCTACGTGCTGCTCTACATGTTGCACTAAGGGACAGGGATATATGGTCAAGGCAGGGTTTGTAGTAATGGGACACATTGATGCTTTTGTAGACTTGTAGTCATGCAGTCCTATCCACTTCAACCCTAGTGTCTACTGTATCCTTAGGATGCTCACCAAAGTCAAATTGATTGGACACCCATCAATCTGGTGAATGGGGGTCCTGAGTATCTTGTGTGAATGGAGTAGTGGTGGACATATGAGATACCACTCCAGTCACTTATATAGATAGTCCCATAGAAGTAAATAGAGCAGTGGTCGCACATGTGTACTACCACTCAGCAGTGCCCTGTGTGAATGGACCACCAGTCATCATACATTTATTTCTTAATAAGAGAACCTCTTTAATCGGGTTTTCCAGTAAAAATAATTTTTTACGTTCCTGCAGAAGATTCCTAATAACATGTTACATGTCACTCTGGTGGTCCACCCTACCTCTACTCTCTCCATTTTCTGGTCCTGGCACTGTTTACATCCGGTGGTTCATGGGCATGGTCATATGCACCTCTCCAGCAAATTACTTCAGTGCTGATGTGGCCACGAGTAGCATGTCACCCCTGAAGCCAATCATTGGACTGAGAGGTGCATGTGACCATGCCCATGAACCACCGGATGTAAACAGTGACGGGAGCAGAAGATTGAGAGAGCGGAGGCAGCATGGAGGAACGGAGAGGCATGGAGCAGGTAAGTGGGAATCTTCTGTTTTAGTGGGCATGCTGCAGGAACTTGTTAAAAAAAAAAAACATTTTTACTGGAAAACCCCTTTAAGTGACATTAGGTGTGGTGATGCCAGCCCAGGGTCTCATGATAGTCAGTGTTGTGCCCTGCATCCATAGTTTAAAGGGACTGTCTAATTTAGAAAAACGTTTCAACATTTTTTACTTACCTTATAGAGGAGTAGTTACAAAAAGCATCTCTTGCTCTGGATGACCTGTCCTGTCCTGTATGACATAGACAGCCAATTGATGTCAATGGACATTGTGTAAGCCTTCATTTCTCCTCTGGAGGTGCTGCAGGGAAATTGATCACTTACTGCCAGGTTTCCCCACCGATCACAGCTGATCACTGGGGATCCCAGCAAGGGGACACTTTGTGATGAGCGAATTGTCTAGGATCCTGGGGATTCTCCAAAGCAAATAATAAAGTAAATTCCGGTTTCCGGTTTTATGTTATGGTTATATTGAAACTTTACAAATTGCCCTTGAACACTTTACATATAACTCATTTTAATGGCGTGAAATGCACAAGTGTTGATTGAACGCTTGCCACAACTTTCACTTCATCACTCTTTTTAAGATCTCTGCTTGCTGTCAGTTAATAAATGCACTTTACTCTGAACTTGTTATGACAGTCTGCAGACGAGCAAGCAAAACTTCCCCCTGATGAGCGATCAGACGAGGGAGGAAGCGACAATCATCCTCCCAGAGATAGCTAAGCCTCTGGAAGAAGATGCTCTTTTCACAACTTTTAATTGCTTTGAACTATATCCTCTTGGGTAGAGCCAGACAAGAATTCGGCCTGTGTGTAAAATGGGTGTATTATTCCTTCGGGGATCTTTTGGTTCACACATGATACTCAGCACCTCCCTGTCTAGTCCCTCCTACCCTCTGTCACATCCAAAATATTCACTGCCAAATAATCCCACCTCCACTAGTCCAGGATCTAAAATTAACACCTGAACCTTTCGGGGCCTATTTTTTTTTGACGTGCTTAGACAAATTCGCCCCCACGACTGCAACTGAAGCCAAGTGTTACCTTATGGATGAAACGTGTTGTGCATTAACTCAACAAAAGCCATTGAAAGTCAGGTTAAAGTTTCCTTCAACTGCATATTTATATATGTGTTTACGTGTAAGATATTTCCAACATATTGTATGTAAGTGACCATTGTGTGCTTTTCTTGTATGGCCACACTTGTATTTTTCCAGTTTTGAAGCGCAGTAGATTAAATCTTGTGCTGTGGGTGCCAATGAAAGAGTGAGACTCCTGCCTGTGAACCCATTTAAATGCAGCAGTGGCTATTGACCGCAGGCACTAAGGGGTTAAAAGTCTGGGATTGGAGCTTTCTGGCTGACATTCGAACACCCTCTCCCCCTGGGACAAAAAACTGTGTCAGGCCAAGAGAAGGTCGGTAAAAAGGCATATTGGTTGTCAGTAAAGGGTCAATTGTCAATTTACAATTTATGGCAACATTGTATCTAATGGGCAGTGATGGCCAGTTCGCAGTGTTCGCCAATGAACACATGCGGGCTGCCATCTTAACTCACAACTCCGGCGATGCCCAGGTAAGCCCCTTACCTGTGCCTGCGCCGGGAGCCGGTCTGAAACAAATGCGGTCACCGGGAGCAGGCAGTTCCGAGAACAGCCGCCGGGGGCCTTCATCGGGCTGTTCTCGGAACTGCCTGCTCCCGTTGACCGCATTTGTTTCAGACCTGCTCGCGGGGCAGGCACAGGTAAGGGGCTTACCTGTGCATCGCCGGACTTGTGAGTTAAGATGGCAGCCCGCATGTGTTCGCTGGCGAACAATGCGAACTGGCCATCACTGCTAATGGGACATTCCCATCTGGACATTTATGGCATATCGAAAGAATTTTGTTGTTTTTATGGCTTCAACACATCAATAAAGGGGTGCTCCTGGGATGTGTCATGTGATACATAAATCATTTCTCTCCTCAAAATAAATACTAAAACACCTAATAACTTAAAGGGTTTTTGATCGTTTTGCATCCGATTCGTCAAAATTGCCCAAGAAATTCGACCTGAATTGAAAGTGCTGTTAAAGGGGTTTTCTGACTTTTCTTCTGGATTGGTCATCAGTATCTGATGGGTGGGGGTGGACCCCCTGGACCCCCACTGGTCAGCTGTTTGAGAAGGCACTGGTGCTCACAGTAGGACCACGACCTTCTCCAGCTTTGCCTAGGCCATGTGATGTCACGTTCATCGGTCACGTGGTCCAGATGTAGCTCAGCTCCATTGAAGTGAATGGGGCTGAGCTGCGATACCAAGCACGATACCAAGCATGACCACTTTACTATGTATGGCGCTGAGGGTTCCAGGTGTCGGCCACCAACGATCAGATACTGATGACTTATCCAGAGGATAGGTCATCAGTAAAAAACTGTCGGAAAACCCCTTTAATGTCTGGAAAATCTCTCTCTCTCCCTCTCTCTCTGTCTCTTTCCCTCCTAAATAGAATTCTGACTAATTATATATATATTTTTTATAAATTCAGTTCGAATTTCGATTCTACTGAATCGATTTGCTGATCTTTAGCTGAAATTTCAGAAATTCTCCCAGCCTTAGACCATAAAGCGTATTAGATTTTTTTTCCCACGATTCTCTTGCCTCTTGATCAGTCTGATCAATCCCATAACAAGTCTCGAGTTCATTAAAGCAAAGGCAATTATCACGTTGCGGTTTGTGCCTATGGGGAACGGATTAGAGGTTTCTCTGACCTAAAATTTCACGTTTTCTTTCCTTAAATCTTTTTTCAGTACAGGACAAGCTGTTACTTAAGGTTTTTTTAGTTTTTTTTTTCAGGGAAAAAGAAAAGTTTGTTTTAGACTTTAGTGATCTTTTTCCTGCTATGGTAACCCATACAAGATACAGTATGTTTCCCTGCCAGGCTGGAATGTGTATGTGGTGCAGTATATTGATATGTTTGGGCAAGATCCCACTTTTAATTTGGATGCCACACCTGTTCGGTTCTGGATGTTGCCCTAACGCTCAAGATAAAGACTGCATTTTTGGGGAACACCCCTCGTCTTAACTGGTGAAAGGGAAAGAAAAACATGGGTTTTCCAGTAAACCCACCGCTCGGCTTGTTCCCCGAGAACATAGAACAAATAAACACAGTGAATGTAATGACGATGGAGAAGGAACACGAGCAGGAACAGAGCGAGAGGAAAAAAGGAACGTAAAAACCTCTATTTTTAGCTACTTCGCCTGCTCTCTGCCAAGTCGCCTATATTGAAAATAGAATTTAGGGTCTCTGGGGACTGCCCACCCCCAAGACATCCTCAAAAGAGGGGCTGCTATTTACTTGCATTTTTTGTAGGCTTCGTGTATGAGTGCATTGTGTTTTCTCTAATAAAATTGTACTTCTGCCATTTTTCTTGCAGGCCAACTGGGTTGAAGGGTTGTCCAGGATCTCCACACTTTTTAGCTTGGTCCTGAAGCATGTTTGGCCCTATGAAAGATTCATACTTACCTAGTCCCCGCCGCTCCTGTCCTTAGAGTAGGTACCCACTCATAGATGCAACCTTGGCGTGGTGAGTGGGCCTATGTATTTTGATCAAAGCGTAATGTATACAAATCCCTCATGTACGCTATCTAGATTTGGGCTTGGTATACTATGATTTATGCTGAGAAGCAATAACAGATCAATGCATAGCATGGCAATGTGCGATCCATGCTTTTTTCTTTTTGGCTCCTGTCCTGCTCCCTGAATCTTCCAGTCCAGGGCTTGTCTACCAGGTTATGGACAGGGTCACATGAGCCTTTGCAGTCGTTGACTGGCCTTAGCCTTGACGTGTCCCCTAGCAGTACTTCACTGTTGGGTCACTTACTACTAAGGCAAAGGGCAGATTGGCCATAGACCTTACAGGGAAATTTCCCAATGGGCCCTTCCCAGCTGGCAGGGTCCATAATAAGCTATCAGTGGTAACTAACTCTGTGAGTCAGGTACTCATGCACACGGCCAGCGACATGCCCTCCTGAATTCAACTATGGCCCACATCTCACCTCCTAAGCCCCCTGCTCCATATCTTAATCAGAGAACTGGAAGAGGAGGAGAACAGAAAATGGCCTCTATTGATGGCCAACTCAGAGTGACAGCTTTTGGGGCAATATATTGTGTGGCACTGTGGTATGTGGTATTTTGAGCTATAGTATTACTGACCCCCTACTTTTGTTGCCCTGCCTCCTGTCAGTTTAGACCCTTCTTCAATATTGGGCCACTTTTAGGTATTTTTTTCCAGGGCCACTTTAGGTTCCTAATGAGCCCCTGACTCAGGCACTCACCCCCGCTGAGGCCAGTAATTGGCTGTGGTAGTTACTGCCAAAAGTAACTAAGCCAGAAACCGGTAGCTTGCCAAATGGGAGCCATGGCATAGGACTGGACTGAAAGGGACCAGTTAAGTATGAATCTCTCATTAGGTCAAACACACTACAGGACCTATATAAAACGGGAGAAAATCCTGGAAAAACCCTTTAAAGACATTAGACCTTAAAGGCAACCTGTCACCCAGTTTGGGGCCATGATACCACCAGCATGCTTCTGCAGCTAAGGTTAAGATCCCAAACCTACCCCATATCTGTCTGTCCCCACAAAGTAAATAAAGATCTAACTTACTGAAAGATGAGTCCAGGACTCTTCCCCAGGGACATCAGGTGCATGTGCATAATGCCGATGATGCAGAGCACAATACACCTCTTTTCATTGGGCACGCACCGATGCTGCTGGAGATGAGTCCCAGACTCATCTCCCAGTAAGTTAGACCTTTAGTTACAATACTTTGCTGTGATGGATGGGATTGCTATGGGCAGGTTTGAGACCAGGGGTGTAACTACCATAGCGGCAGACCATGCGAGTGCTATGGGGCCCAGGGCAAGAGGGGGCCCAGTTGGGATCATCCCCTCTTCTACTGGGGGGAAACCTGGCCAGAACTGTACCCTCTAAAGGAACAACTTTTAGCAAATGAGGCAGTGGAAAAAATGGCCCAAGGGTCATAGAAAGGGGTTTAGGCGGAAACACTTCTGTCCTGTGTGGGGTGCCTGGTCTGATCCTTGCTATGGGGCCCATACTTCTCTATGTACGCCACTGTTTGAGACCCTAAACCCAAGGTTTATAACAGCAATGTGGAGGTTTAACGGCCCCAAACCAGGTGACAGGGTCCCAGCGATCTAACATGAAGATCCTTGGCCCCATTGCAAAATCTGTAACAGGGTCCCATGAGTGCTGTATAAGGCAACATGCGGCTCGGATTCAGACCCATTTACTTCAATGGGGCCGCAAAAGATGCGGACAGCACTCCGTTGCTCCATTCCGTGGTCCGCAAAAAAAATATAACCTGTCCTATTCTTGTCCGTTTTGCGTACAAGAATAGGCATTTATATTAATGGCTGTCCGTGCCGTTCTGAAAAATTGCGGAATGCACACGGACGCCTTCAGTGTTTTGCAGATCCGCAATTTGCGGACCGCAAAACACACCACGGTCGTGTGCATATAGCCTAATACTGTTGTTTTCCTATGTGGAAGAGGGTTTTTGGGGCCTCCTCAGGCTTTTAGGCGAGGTAGAAACTGATGTATTATAGCTACGTTCCTGCAGATTCCCTTTAAGGATGCGCCCCAAAAGTGAACCTCCAGGCTATATTCAGATGAGTAATGTAAAACTCACCTGTGTTGTGGCTGCAAAAAAATTGATGTTTTTTTTTTTTTAAAAGGACCGCCTACCAATAGCCTTGGTGTGCTGTCCATCCTTCTGACCAACCCATTCACTTGAATGGACAAGGCATGAAAATTGGACCACAATAGACATGTGAATTGGCTCATTGACTTTGATTGGTCAGCCTTCAGTCCGGATGCGGGTGGTTCAAAGCTCGTCTGAATGGGCATTAAAGGTACAACCACATGCGTATTCCATCTTGAATTTGGTGAAGCAAGTGCAATTTTTTTTTATATTCCCCATTTAATGTCTTCATTATATGGCCCTTACAGTGAAGGCAGTATAGAGGCAAGGGATGGCTGTTAAAGGAGTTGTCCAACCCTTTTTAAGTAATGGCCTATCCTCAGGATAGGCCATCAATAGCTGATTGGCACAGGCCCGATACCCCACATCCCTGCCAATCAATGTTTCTGTGTAGGTCTATCGCCTGAATTCGGCACTAAAGTCGCAGATGGTAGTGGACAGAGCTCATCACTGAAGCGCTACTCCCATTGGCTTCAATAGAAAGAGCCAAACATGTGCAGCCACCACTCCATTCAAACCAGAGCAAAATGAGGTCCTGCTCTCAAGATAGGAACAGGTCCCAGAGGTGAGACTTGCACCTATCCTGAGGCGGTGCCATAAATGTCTAAATGGAACAACCCTTGAATTCATGCAGATCATAGCAGTGGGTGCCAGAGGCTGGACCTTCATTAGTCAGCTTTTATGTTACTGAAGAAGGGGTCTTCATCATTGTTATTTCGTTTTCCAACTTGTTCTATTGGTCAATTTACTCAACGAAACCCCGTAGGAAGCAAAATCGTGGTGTGAACCTGGCCTTAGAGCTAGAGCAGCTAATAATGTTCAGCACATGTTCCTCTACTCGTCAGCGAGACAAATCGGTAGAGCCTGGGTGGATTCACGTCTGGGTTTGTCCAGGGACTTATGGAGAAGAGTTACAAATATGAGCATTAACCCAAAACCTGTTTCTGTTTTTCCTTTATTAGAAAAAGCTGTCGGCCTTCGAAAGCAATTCCAAATCCATTAGCTAGCCGACCCTAAAGAGGGGAAGAAGGTAACTGAAGATCTTAGAAGTTGATTTCTGAAACCTTAAATATTAATCCGCAGGTTTCAAGTGGAGATCCATTATAGCGTTATGACAGCTCCATTACCAGCCGGTTGGAGTCACGGTCATTGAGAGGAAACGGTGAAATACCTGGCTTCAGTCTATGTTCTAGTGAGATTTCTACCAGTGTGTGAATAATCAGCATTACACAGTCTCCTTCACTTTGCCGTTTGGATTTAGCTTTTTTTTTCATCCCGATTCGCTTTCCTTGACTTTAACTGCAAAAATAATAATAATTAAAAAAAAAATGGCAGCACAAGCTATATGTATAATCCAACCTTGCCTAATGCAAATTGGGAATTTTTGGTACATTTAGAAAATCTGCTACTACCCAAAATAAAAATAAAAATCTACAGATTTAAGGAGTTAACTTTTTTTTTTTTTAGGTTCATATTAAAGGGTCGTGAAATGCTAGTAGAGGCTTTGACTACCAAATGCACAGTATGCATCAGGTGGTCAGTGGACAGTGGTGCGAAGTTGCGGACATCTTGGATTGCAGGATAGGAGTACAGGAATTAGCGGAACTACAGCTAAAAAGATGAAAAGAAGGTCCCCAGGTAGGTGTTCTTGAACTGGAGCATTGTTTTAAAGCATACTTTAGTTTTTTTTTAAAGTTTGCATAATGGTTGTGCTTCTTTGTACAATCATAACTGTTTGGACCTCCCTAATGTCTTTTTCAGAATTAATATTCGATGTTTCAGCTGCACAGCTAGATGCATTTCTCTCATAAGCAGGGATAGTTCTGTTTGTGTCAAATCTACCAGCATTGTACTGCTGAGAAGTCTTTTCCATTACTTCCCACTCAGTATGATTTCAGCTCTAGAGCTCCAACAAACAGATAAGGAGGAGGATATCACACTTACAGACACACAGGAGACTTCTTTAATCTTCTGTGTACTATATCAGGCTCAGGATCTCAGCTAACTCTGACACGCCCCCACTTCCTCTCAGCCGTTAATCTGTTACTAGGGACGGATCTTGCCTTACAACAGGCAGTGGACTGCAGCTTTGGTGGAAGTGAGACCCCTACTGGCCACAACTTTACAGATTTTTCTCAGGCTGATGAAGGTAGATTTTTTAAATGAAGTGATTTATAAATGTGCTAATTATGCCATTATCTATTAAATAAAAAGAAATTGTGAGAAAGAGCAGTGACTCTTTAAGGGGTTGTCCGGGCTTTTACTATTGACGACCTATCTCAGTAATAGGTCATCGATATCAGATCGGTGAGGGTCCGACACCTGGCATCCGCTGAATGAGGAGACAGTGTGCGCAGTGCACACATGCTGTCTCCATTCTCTCTTTCTGTTCACCACTAATGTCTATGGCTTTGCCGATCGGCAGGGGTGCAGGGTGTTGGACTCCCGCCAATCTGATATTGATGACCTATCCTGAGGATAGGTCATCAATAGTAAAAGCCCAAACAACCCCTTTAAGACAATATCTCCAATCACCGCCATTGCAGAAGATTGTCAGCTATAACATATACAAAATCTGGGCCCAGCTTTAAAACGGTTTTCCGAGATTTTAATACTGACTGGTGGGGGTCCGACACCCAGGACCCCCGCCGATCAGCTGTTTGAGAAGGCACCAGCTCTTACATTGTATATCGGCTGTGCTTGGTATAGCAGCTCAGCCCCATTCAATTCAATGAGGATGAGCTGTCGTCACTGGCCTAGGGAAAACTGAGAGAAGGCGGCTGCTCTACTGTGAGCGCTGCTGCCTTCTCAAACAGCTGAACGGCGGGGGTCCCAGCTTTTGGACCTCCACCGATCATATACTGATGACCTATCTAGAGGAAAACCCCTTTAACCAGTGTCAGACTGGGGTACCTAGGGCCCACCAGTAAAATTTATTTTGGGGGCCCACCATACAGATACATTCAAATATAATAAATAATTTAACAAGTTTTTTATATGAACATAGGCTGGTTGAGGTGCTGTACATGTATGTATGTATTTAGTGCAGTAAGTCTAACGTGTTATGTGCCACTTGTGCAGGGGGTGGGAGACTAGGGGCCCACTTTTCTCAGGGGCCCACTGGGGGATTCCCCCGTACCCCTGTGGGCCCGTCCTAACTAACCTGCCTTTAACTACCTGTTGCCAGTGCCATAAATGCATAGCGGACTACTGTGCCAATGAGTTGAATAAAAGGGTCTGTTGTGTTCCAGAAGCAGCGCCACTTAAGTCTACAGGCTGAGTCTGGTACTGCAGCTCATCCCCATTTAAGTGCAATTCGAGACACATCTTCTGGACAAGAATGGTGCTGTTTCTAGAAAGAAATACAGCCATGTTTTCTAATATCTGACAATTATAATGTGTCTGCTATGATATCCTCATATTGAATGTAGTCAGCAAAGAGTTAAAAAAAAACCTAACGTACAAATAAAGCACAAATGGGTCCCAAGAGATAACCCTTCTAGTTTCATAAAGGAAGGGACTCCGTGAACTTTGTAAGCCGCTGCCAACTCTCCATAAAGATCTGTTCATATTCGATCAATTTGATAGCTGCAGATCTCAGTAATTGAATTTTCTGTGGTCAGAAGAGTTATGTTAAAAAAAACTAATAAATATTTGATAGAAAATGAAAATCTAAGCGAAGCTGAGCTGCAGAGAAATGCCAAGCGTCTCAATCTACAAATAATATTTTCTTTTTCCAAAAATTATAATTTTTTTGGAAACTTACGGGTTTATGACTGTTACCTCCCTTGCCCCAGGGGGACCCTAACTTTTTTTTTTTTTTAACGCAGACTTGGGTTTTCGGGAAAATTACAGGTTTACTTTAGTAATGCCATATTAAGAGCTGGCACCTATTCCTTCCTAGCAAGGTATCATTCTCAATATTGACTCGAGGGGATCATAAGGAACGGTACATCCGGCTGCTCGGGTTTTGAACCGTGGATTTTTGAACTGCATTTCAAAGTGTTGCCCAAGGGTATATTATGTCGTCTGCCACCAGATCCTGTTTGTGTTGTTTTTTTTTTTATGTTGGTTTATGGGATTAATACTCATGACCATAAACAAGATCAGATATTATCGTCAAATGCCGCTCCTTCTTAAAAGGCACCAGGTTCTTACGAACTGTAAAATGTTCTAGCACAGAGCTTGCTCAGATATCAGAGAAACCTAAAATGTCACAGGCGTATAATATAGGAAGGAAATGTGAGGTCCCATGGGCTTTATATCAGAGGCAATCATGATTATTATTATTATTGAGCAGCTAATTTTAATGCTAGTTTAATCAGTTGTGACTTCAAAATGTTAATGGCACCTCTGTCAAACCAAAATGCTAAGTATTTACTCATGCTTTAACTTTATTTCTACATTATAGGGATTCAAATGCAGCTGAAATATTAAAAAGGCTTTCAGAATTGTTAAAAAAAAAAGGGCCAGGGCTGGTTAAAAATAAAAAAGAATCATTACTCCCCTCTGACGCTGCTCTGGACCCTGCTCGCCACTTCCTAATCCTGGCTACAGCACTGACCTGCCTCAGACAAGGATTGACTGAGTGATGTATCCAGACATATGTGTCGAGCCGGAACCAAAAATTTAAGAACAGCAGGGACTAAGGCAGCAGAGAAACTGCAGAAGCGGAAGAGCAGAGGCAGAATAGCAGTGGTGGAGGATCAGTGAGGTGAGTAATGATTATTTTTACTATTTTTAACCTATCCTGGCCCTGTGTGTTGAGCCGGGACCAAGAATTTAAGAACAGCAGGGACTAAGGCAGTGGAGAAACGTCAGAGACGGAAGAGCAGAGGCAGAATAGTAGCAGTGGAGGATCAGTGAGGTGAGTAATGATTATTTTTACTATTTTTAACCCATACTGGCCCTTTTTGCAAATGTTTTGTTCCCTCACACAACCCCTTTAAAAGTCAGTCTTTGGGAAATGGATAGAAAATGACCTACTTAATAATTATATAAAGATACGCGTCACTAACATAAAGGAAAAAAATGTGAAGCAATGGTACATCTATATACCGGTATATAAAGAAGGACGTATGTATGTATGTATGTTCCGCGATCACTCAAAAACACAACCATCGATTTCAGCGAAACTCGGTATACACATCCATTGCTAACTCTAGAGAAATCTTGTGGGGGTCACAGCTCTCTAGGACTTACCATTCCTGAGATATTCCCAAAAAATGACCTGCATTAGCCAATACAAGCCTGCAAGTCTTTCTCTTCATATCCCCAAGGCCGGCCTTTGGGGTGTGCGGGCTGTGCGGCCGCACAGGGCACCATAGCAACAGGGGCGCCGGGCGGCCGACAGCTCGCAATGTAATATGCGGCAGGCGAAGCGGAACTTGTGTTCTCCCTCGGGGTGGGCCCCCCGCCCCCTCCATCTCCCCCTCCCCTGTATTTAGCAGGGGGCGCCTGGCGGCCGTTGCGGTTTAAAAAAAAAAGAAAAAAGTTGCTTATATAAGTTTGGGCGGCCGGCGGCCCCCCTCATGCTGCGCCGCCTGAGCGGCTGAGGCTGAGCGCTTGCCGCTCTAAAGAATCCTGCCTGCGCCTGCTGTGTGCTGTTAATGTAGCGTGGCCGAGCTCTGTTCGATCCGCGGTACAGGAGCTTTTGTTTCCTGTACCCGGCCGGACTGACAGGAAGTGCTCACTTAGTGTGCACTTCCTGTCAGTCCAGCCGGGTACAGGAAACAAATGCTCCTGTACCGCGGATCGAACAGAGCTCGGCCACGCTACATTAGAGGTGGAGGTGGGAGTAGAATGAGAGTGACAAGGGGGGAGGGGGGGAGGAAATAATGAGAGTGACAAGGGGGGAGGGGGGGAAATAATGAGAGTGACAAGGAGGGAGGGGGGGGAAATAATGAGAGTGACAAGGGAGAGGGGGGGAATAATGAGAGTGACAAGGGAGGGGGGGTGGAATAATGAGAGTGACAAGGGGGAGGGAGGGGAAATAATGAGAGTGACAAGGGGGGAGGGAGGGGAAATAATGAGAGTGACAAGGGAGAGGGGGGGAATATTGAGAGTGACAAGGGAGGGGGGGTGGAATAATGAGAGTGACAAGGGAGAGGGGGGGGAATAATGAGAGTGACAAGGGAGAGGGGGGTGGAATAATGAGTGTGACAAGGGAGAGGGGGGGGAATAATGAGAGTGACAAGGGAGAGGGGGGGTGGAATAATAAGAGTGACAAGGGAGAGGGGGGTGGAATAATGAGAGTGACAAGGGAGAGAGGGGGGGAATAATGAGAGTGACAAGGGAGAGGGGGGGGGGAATAATGAGAGTGACAAGGGAAGGGGGGGAGAAGAGAGTGACAATGGAGTCCCCAGAGCCAGACTGCAGCCAGAGTCCAGATCATCTTATTGTCCTGGTGGTAAGTAGACAATGCAATATGTTTATTATTTAATTGTTTAGTTATTAATACTACATTGGAAACTAATTTTCTCAGCTGGACACCGGCCGACACTGCGCATGCGCTGGGAGCCTCACCAGCGGTTAGGGTAGGGAAAAAGCACTGGCCCGTACTTAATTTTTCCCTTCCCTAACCGCTGGTGAGGCTCCCGGTGCATGCGCAGTGTCGGCCGGTGTTCAGCTGAGAACATCCATCCGATCACTGCGCCTGCGCATTGGCCCATAGTTTTTCCCTACCCTCTTCGCCGGCGAGGCTCCTGGCGCATGCGCACTCTGCTGTGAAATTTCCCTAACCTGTCGTTGTGCGCCTGCCCGGCGCTGCACACCTCCTCACGTCATGTCCGGTGCGACCGGAATTGACGAGGGTAGGGAAATCTCACGAAGTAGGGAAGTATAACATTAAACCGGCCTTTGGGGTGTGCGGGCTGGTAACTACTTGGTTTGATAGTCAGCCAGCCTATGCCATGATGCCAGCAACAAGCAGTGTTTTGTTTTTTTTTGGGGGGGGGGCGCCACAAGTTTAGCTCGCAAAGGGCGCCTGAACACCTAAGGCCGGCCCTGCATATCCCAACTGCCATACACACGGTCACATGTCCCTTATCAGGCAAAAGAAGCTCGCAGGCTCTTAGTCTCCACATACACACAGTTTTACTCCAGGTTTCACTAACAACCCAGCCATTTTTCTTCACTGCTGTAGGCCAGCTTTAGGCTAGGGCTACACGATGACAATAAGCCGCACGACACATAGGGCACATTTACACTGCTACATGTGTCACGCGACATTGATGTTGCAGCACATGCTCCGACTGCGACGCGACAGTCACAGAAAAATCCATCTTGGATGGATTTTTTGCAACTGTTGTGTTGCAGTCGCAGCATGTCACATGTCACAATGCGATACCATAGCCTATCATTATAAAGATTGTTGAGACAAAATCTCGCGTAACACATGTCTTCATGTAGCCCTAGCATTAAAGGGGCAGGGCGCTGTGGAGGTCACTGTTAAAGGGGCGGGCACTGTGGAGGTCACTGTTAAAGAGGCTTTCACTGTGGATGTTACGGTTAAGGGGGTAGGCCACTGTGGAGGCTACTGTTAAAGGGGCAGATACTGTGGAGGTGACTGTTAAGGGGGCAGGGTCCACTATTAAAGGGGGAACTGCAGTGGAGGTCACTGTTAAGGCAGCAGGGTACTGTGAGGTCACTGTTAAGGCAGCCAGGGTACTGTTGAGATCACTGTTAAGGGGGCGGGCCCCTGAGGAGGTCACTGTCAAGGGAGTGGGGTGCTGTGAAACTCACCGTTAAAGGGTCGGGCTGCTGTGAAGGTCATAGTTAAGAGGATGGGCTGCTGTGGAGGTCCCATTTTAAAGTGGCGGGGCACTGTGGGGGCTCAGTGTTAAGGGGTGGGGGACTATGAAGTTCACTGTTAAAGGGGCGGGGTGCTGTAGAGGTCACTATTATGGAGGATACTGTCGATATCTTTTAACGACACGCACAGACATTAAATGAAATAGATGAAATATACCCGTGCAAAGCTGGGTCCTTCTACTAATAGAAGATATAAAGGTCCATGGTTGGATACAATGCTTCATAACCATAAAAATAGATGCATGGCTCTGGATAAAATCCAGGTAATAGGGGGTCCTACTCTGTGCGTGTGTAATTTGTGATCTTAATATGTACTTCATGTATGTGCACATATCCAAATGTCAATGACTTGTCATACATACAGGTCCTGTTGAAGGACCTGTGGTCACAATACCTGGCTGAGCAGGTCCTCAAGTCATAGCAAGAAAGAGTAGAGATCCAGAGTTTGCAGAGTGCGGTGGTGTGCCCTGATGGAAGCCCTTGGACTGTGTTGCAATAAGACGGTCTGCCATAGCATGGAAAGTATGGTGCAGGAGGAGACAGTGCTGTGGACTTTAAATTATCTTCAGATTTGAGGTATTTGGATAGACAAGAGCCAGTGTTAGTACAGTACCTGTGCAGAAGCCAATTGAAGTGTGTGCCAGCGCTGTAACAAGGGCACTGGGTGTTTCGAATTATTAAATTAAAGGCGTTGGCCCATCTCACACATTGGTGGCATATCGCTAGGATATGCCACCAATGTCATATAGGTGTGGGTCCCACCTCTGGGACCCATGCCTGTCTTTAGAATAGGGGCAACAAATCGAAGGAGAGCAGGAGAGTTCGGAAAATAGCCAAACCAGTGCTCGGCTATATTTGGCACTGCCATTGAAGGGAATAGAGGGCGGCCACATTTGCACGCCTTGTTCCCTTTGGCAGCCCCATTCTAGAGTTAAGTGCAGATCCCAGATGTGGAACCTGCACCTATCGGACGCTGGTGGCATATCCTAGCGATGTGCTGCTGATGTGTGAGATGAGCCAAAACCTTTAAGAAAGTACAGAGACATAGTTACATCTAAATTATCCAAGGACTGTTGCATTGCTTCTTACAGAATTATCCTGTTTGCAACATCTCCAACAGGTATTGCAATTTTGGCCTCATTGTGATTGTCGCCATTCACCTGCACCTTACAGACTGAATGGTCGCATTTTTTTATTATTATTACCGTAATAGATTAGTTTTTGGGTTTGTTACTTGCCCCATTATCCTATATTTTTCATATTACTTAGTAAAGCCTAAATTTTGAGAATATTACTAATCAGAGCCAGAACTTCCATGACATTTTAGGCTTATACAAGCAACATACTGTACTACTTGATGCTGACATACCCTAACTGGTATACTGGTATGATCAGTGGTTGTGGAGAGAGCTGAACTTTAAATTAAGGTCAGAGACATGAAACTGGTGTTTGGTCAGGCAACTGTGTTAACCAGTCGGTTTTATTGAGGTTGCAACACACAGTCATAGTCAGTAACACACCAAGGTCATGGGAGGCAGAATACGTGTGAATCTGGAAACAGGCCCAAGATCAGGGTAGGCAGCAAAGGGTCAAAACAGTAATCAGGGACAGGTCAGATCAGGCAACAGAGGTCAATATGGGTAAACAGGTACAGGTCGGTACTCAGGCAGACATTAGCACAGAACACCATTGCAGGAAGTTTGCACTCTAAGAGACCAGTGGGGAAGGTGCCTGAAGCACCTCAGGGTTGCCAGCCATTGATTGGCGAGGATTGGGATGCTGACACTGGCCTTTTAAGAGCCCAAGGAGGAGTGTGCACGCCCTACAGGGACAGGCAGAGAAAGGCAAGCTGGAAGACAGGCCACGGCCTGCATGAGGAGACAGACCAGGACCAGTTGGTGGAGAGCAGCGGGAGGCAGGTCCCACCTATTGGGTATGTTAGACTGGGTATGCTATAATACATATGTAGGTAGATAGTCTAAGTCAGCATCTCAATGAATGACCTGACTTGGGCAACCATAGTATATTTTTGCATGCTTTACTGGCCAGGTCTGCACTATATTTCTCAGCTGCACTTTGATACAAGTAGGAGAGACATCTAGACGTCTCCAGAGTCGCAGCCAGGTGCTTTATCTCTAAATATGAGATCAGAGAGCTGAACTTTAAATTAAGGTCAGAGACATGAAACCGGTGTTTGGTCAGGCAACTGATCTCTGGTGTGTGCTAGAAACAATTAAGAAAGCAAACATCTTTCATGACATGTTATTCTGCCTGATAATCCAAGGGGAGGCAGAAAAAATAACATTAAGACACCACGAAACCTAGAATACAGGCGGCCGTCTAGAGGTAAGCTACCAGTAACACCCATACAACAAGGAGATCAAGGGAATGCAAATGTGCTCGCATTATATAATAGAAGGTAAAGGAGAGGTAGGACTTCATTTAAAGGGAAACATACCTCAAAAAGGGATGAAAAAGAAAAAAGAAAAAAATGGCAAGGCGGTTTTCATACATATACACTAACGGAAAATGAAAATAAAAAAAAAACATGGAAAACTGAATGCGATTGAGCTGAGACTGACAAGGTATAAACTGCTGATGGTGCTTAGTGGATGATCACACAACCAAGGTGGTGCCATCTTTATTTTGGGTTCTGCAGTAGAGAATATGATGAGGCTGGGTCACATTAATACTGGGTGGCAGTGATACAGGTGACGGTCATACAGATGCTGGATGTCCTTCTGTGCTCATTTTAAGCTCTTCCATCTTGGATCCATAGCTCAGGCAAGGTGGTTGTTGGCTCCTGTACATGGGAGTGCTGTCGCCCCATCCAGTCCCAGACATTCTTGAAGGGGGATAGATCTGGAGATGGAGCTGTCCAGGGGAGCTGCTGGAGACCCTGAAGAGCACGTTGTGTAGAGCAAGCAGTGTAGAAAAGAAAGTCTTTTAGAAGAAATTGGAATACATTTGGATCCCCCTCATCTTTGCCTGGGAACTGGTTAGAGTTGAGGAGATTACAGGTGTGCTCTATACCTTTTCCTACCTGTTTCACATCTACTGCATTCAGGACAGTCCACTGCATTACATCTACGATTACTGGGGTCATGGGACCTTGCAACTACCAGAAGCATCCAACACAGTTGAATTTTTTTTGCATAAGGTTGCCTGCATTTTAATGCCATTGGGTAACTCTTAGGCCCCTTTCACACGGGCGAGTATTCCGCGCGGATGCGATACGTGACATGAACGCATTGCACCCGCACTGAATCCCGACCCATTCATTTCTATGGGGCTGTTCACATGAGCGGTGATTTTCACGCATCACTTGTGCGTTGCGTGAAAATCGCAGCATGCTCTATATTCTGCGTTTTTCACGCAACGCAGGCCCCATAGAAGTGAATGGGGCTGCGTGAAAATCGCAAGCATCCGCAAGCAAGTGCGGATGTGGTGCGATTTTCATGCACAGTTGCTAGGAGACGATCGGGATGGAGACCCGATCATTATTATTTTCCCTTATAACATGGTTATAAGGGAAAATAATAGCATTCTGAATACAGAATGCATAGTAAAACAGCGCTGGAGGGGTTAAAAAAATAATAATAAAATTTAACTCACCTTAGTCCACTTGATCGCGGCCCGGCATCTCCTTCTGTCTCCTTTACTGAACAGGACCTGTGGTGAGCATTCATTATAGGTCAAGGACCTTTGGTGACGTCACTCCGGTCATCACATGATCTATCACCATGGTAAAAGATCATGTGATGGATCATGTGATGACCGGAGTGACGTCACCACAGGTCCTTTACCCAGGTCCTGAAGAAAGAATACAGAAGGAGATGCCGGCTGCGCTATCAAGTGGACTAAGGTGAGTTAAATTATTTTTTTATTTTAACCCCTCCAGCGCTATTTTACTTTGCATTCTGTATTCAGAATGTTATTATTTTCCCTTATAACCATGTTATAAGGGGAAATAATACAATCTACAGAACACCGATCCCAAACATGCGTGATTTTTCTCATGCGAGTGCAAAACGCATTACAATGTTTTGCACTCGCGCTGAAAAATCGCGGGTGTTCCCGTAATGCACCCGCACATTTTCCCGCAACGCCCATGTGAAAGAGGCCTTAGGCCTCTTTTACATGAGCGTGACGGATTGGCTCCGGATGCGTTCAGGGTGCGTTCAGTGAAACTCGCACCATTTTGCAAGCAAGTTCACTCAGTTTTGTCTGCGATTGCGTTCAGTTGTTGTTTTTTCTGTGCGGGTGCAATGCGTTTTGATGCATTTTTCACGAGTGAGATAAAAAACGGAAGGTTTACAAACAACATCTCTTAGCAACCATCAGTGAAAAACGCACTGCATCCGCACTTGCTTACGGATTCAATGCGTTTTTCACTTCTATGGGACCAGGGCTGTGTGAAAAACGCAGCATATAGAACATGCTGCGTTTTTCACGCAACGCAGAACTGATGCGTGAAAAAAACACCTATGTACACATAACCATTAAAATAAATGGGTCAGGATTCAGAGCAGGTGCTATGTGTTCACGTCACGCATTGCACCCGCGCGGAAAACTCGCTTGTGTGAAAGGGGCTTTGGCGCCTTGCAGACAAGCGTGAGAGGATTAGGTCCGGATGTGTTGTGGATGTGTTCAGTGAAAAATGTGCGATTTCGCAAGCAAGTTAATTCAGTTTTTCCTGCGATCGCGTTCAGTTGTTCAGTTTTTATAACGCGGGTGCAATACGTTTTGCCCATTGAAATGAATGTGTCTGGATTCCGTGCGGGCGCAATGCGTTCGCATCATGCTTTGCACGCGCGGAATACTCGCTCATGTGAAAGGGGCCTTAAAGGGGTTGTCTCACTTCAGCAAATGGCACCTATCATGTAGAGAAAGTTAGTACAAGGCGCTTACTAATGTATTGTGATTGTCCATATTGCCTCCTTTGCTGGCTGGATTCATTTTTCCATCACATTAGACACTTGCTTGAAGATTTTGCACAAAATCCTGTGCGAGGTGACGTATGACGTCACCATGTCAGCCAGCGGAATGATGTCATCATGGGCCGCGTGAGATTTAGTGCCAGATCTTCAAGCAAGATGGCAGCGGCCAGACCGTCGTGAGTAAATGGATCAGGTAAGTATTATATAGATTTTTTTTTATATCAGCCGATCAGCAATGAATGCGGTATTTGAGGGGGAGGAGCAATCGCCGCTCCCTGTCATTGCACCCGCTACTTACAAAGAAATGCGCTTCTTGACAAAGTAATTCATCATGAAGCTAAAGTTTTTCAAAAATTTGGCGAAGCAACCAAATCAAATTTTTGAATAATCTGCTCATCACTATTTGCAATTGGCATGTAATAAAAGGGCCAATTTCATTGATGTCCTCATCACAGTCCCTTAGATCTGATTTCAATAAGAAAAAAAAAATCCATTCTTCATCATTTTTTTTTTTTAGCACTTGAATGATCCTGGGTCGTAATATAGACAATAGGACACATTACGGGATGTATGAATTAACCATTGGCTTTAAAGAGTCCATGTCTAGTCCACTGCGGCCGCGGACCCCACACGGATATAAAATCAGGCATTGGGAAATTCTCTACAGCAGAAGCATGGAAAATTGTGACAATAATAAATCTTTTCTTGTATGTATTATTGCAAAAATAAAATAACATTTCTAAAAAACTTCCTTTTTTAGGCTTGCACATTTTGTATTTTTTGTAGGTTGTTATTGCCCTGTCCCCTCTCACGTCTCCTATAATCCATTTTATAAAAGTCGTGAATCAGAGGCTTGTACGGTAGCTCCAGGTCCAAATCCCACAGAATTTTTAAAAAAACGTGGAAAATGAAACATAGAAACCTAGAATGTGTCGGCAGATAAGAACCATTTGGCCCATCTAGTCTGCCCAATATACTAAATACTATGGATAGCCCCTGGCCCTATCTTATATGAAGGATGGCCTTATGCCTATCCCATGCATGCTTAAACTCCTTCACTGTATTTGCAGCTACCACTTCTGCAGGAAGGCTATTCCATGCATCCACTACTCTCTCAGTAAAGTAATACTTCCTGATATTACTTTTAAACCTTTGCCCCTCTAATTTAAAACTGTGTCCTCTTGTGGTAGTTTTTCTTCTTTTAAATATTCTCTCCTCTTTTACCTTGTTGATTCCCTTTATGTATTTAGCAGTTTCTCTCATATCCCCTCTGTCTCGTCTTTCTTCCAAGCTATACATGTTAAGGTCCTTTAATCTTTCCTGGTAAGTTTTATCCTGCAATCCATGTACCAGTTTAGTAGCTCTTCTCTGAACTCTCTCCAAAGTATCAATATCCTTCTGGAGATATGGTCTCCAGTAATGAGCACAATACTCCAAATGAGGTCTCACTAGTGCTCTGTAGAGCGGCATGAGCGTCTCCCTCTTTCTACTGGTAATGCCTCTCCCTATACACCCAGCATTCTGCTAGCATTTCCTGCTGCTCTATGACATTGTCTGCCTACCTTTAAGTCTTCTCAGATCATGACCCCTAAATCCCTTTCCTCAGATACTGAGGTTATGACTGTATCACTGATTTTATATTCTGCTCTTGGGTTTTTACGCCCCGGGTGCATTATCTTGCACTTATCAACATTAAATTTTAGTTGCCAGATTTTTGACCATTCCTCTAGTTTTCCTAAACCCTTTTCCATTTGGTGTATACCTCCAGCAACATCAACCCTGTTACAAATCTTTGTGTCATCAGCAAAAAGACACACCTTACCATCGAGGCCTTCTGCAATTTCGCTGATAAAGATATTAAACAATATGGGTCCCGGAAAAGATCCCTGAGGTACCCCCAGGGACGGACTGACCATTTGGGCACTCGGGCATGGACCACTAAGGGGCCCCGTGAGAGGTGGGGCGTTTGGGTCGGCATCGCTAGGGGGCCCATCGCTGACCTAAATGCCAACAAACTACGGCGGGGCATGGGAGCGCATAGTTCCCTGCCCCGCCGATCACCGCTAAGCCTATGCAGTAATAGTCGCAGCGTAGGCGGGCGCGATAACGTCATCACGCGCCTGTGCCGGGATGCAGCACAGTGACGGGCGCCACCTGTCTGCCTATCTATGAGTGAGCGCCAAAAGTCTAGGACACAGGTAAGTATTGGCTTTTATTTTTTTGTGCCAAGGCAGCTTTGGGGGACATTACTGAGGGGTACAGGAGGCGAGAATACATATTACTGAAGGGACAATGGGGGGCAAATTACTAAATGGGGGCAGTGTGGGGGGACAATTTGTACTGTGGGGCAGTGTGGGGGACAATTAATACTGTGGGGCAGTGTGAGGGAAAAATTACTACTGCGGGGGCAGTGTGGGGTACAATTAATACTGTGGGGGCAGTGTGGGGTACAATTAATACTGCGGGGGCAGTGTGGGAGACAATAAATACTGTGGGGGCAGTGTGTGGGGAAAATTACTACTGTGGGGCAGTCTGGGGGGGAAATCAATACTGTGGGGGCAGTGTGGGGGACAATTGCTACTGTGGGGGTAGTGTGGGGGACAATTGGTACTGTGGGGAAGTGTGGGGGACAATTTGTACTGTGGGGGCATTGTGGGGGACAATTTGTACTGTGGGGGCAGTGTGGGGGACAACTACTACTATGGGGGCAGTGTGGGGGAAAATTACTACTGTGGGGGCAGTGTGGGGTACAATTAATACTGTGGGGGAAATGTGGGAGACAATTAATACTGTGGGGGCAGTGTGGGGGGAAAATTACTACTGTGGGGCAGTCTGGGGGGAAATCAATACTGTGGGGGCAGTGTGGGGGACAATTGCTACTGTGGGGGCAGTGTGGGGGGACAATTGGTAGTGTGAGGAAGTGTGGGGGGACAATTTGTACTGTGGGGGCAGTGTGGGGGACAATTACTACTGTGGGGGCAGTGTGGGGGAAAACTACTACTGTGGGGGCAGTGTGGGGTACAATTAATACTGTGGGGGCAGTGTGGGGTACAATTAATACTGTGGGGGCAGTGTGGGGGAAAATTACTACTGTGGGGCAGTCTGGGGGGGAAACAATACTGTGGGGGCAGTGTGGGGGACATTTGCTACTGTGGGGGCAGTGTGGAGGACAATTGGTACTGTGGGGAAGTGTGGGGGACAATTGGTACTGTGGGGGCAGTGTGGGGGACAATTACTACTGTGGGGGCAGTGTGGGGGACAATTACTACTTTGATGGCAGTGTGGGGGATGTCACTATTGGGTAGGAACTATAGGGGCGTTCCTATTAAAAGGACATATTAGGGGATATTATTTTTCAGGGACACTATACAGGTATTATTACCTGGAGGACAATCTAGGATGTTATTATTACTGGGGGTACTCTAGGGGACATTATAGCTGCTGTGGACACTATAGGGACATTTGGGGGTAATTTATCAAACTGGTGTAAAGTAGAACTGGTTTAGTTGCCACCAGATTCCACTTTTAATTTTAGACAGCTCCTTTTAAGAATGAAAGGTGGAATCTGATTGGTTGCTATGGGCAAATAATCCAGTTGTACTTTACACTAGTTTGATAAATGACCCCAATTATGAGAAATCTAACGTGTCTGTGTAACAACCTCTGTAGAGACGAGATGCGGTGGAAGAATTAGTCATGGTGGTCTGGGTCAAACGGAGGAGAAGAGGAAAGAGAAGATCTACATGACAGATGTCACTGGATGTAAGAGGTATGTGGTGCTGTATTCTCCTATATGTAGAGCTGGCTCACCACTGTGACCTGCGTCTCATCTTCTCCTCCAAGTGTTTTTTTATATTATAAGGCTGCTATCACACTAGCGTTAAAGTTTTCCGGTATTGAGTTCTGTCATAGGGTCTCAATACTGGAAAAAAAAACGCTTCCGTTTTTTTCCCCATTCATTGTCAATGGGGACAAGACTGAACTGAACTAAACGGAATCCTCCAAAATGCATTCCGTTCCATTTAGTTGCGTTCTCAGACCGGAGAGCAAACCTCAACATGTTGTAATTTGCTTTCTGTCCTGGGATGTGGAGCTGACACAATAGAAAACGGATCCGTCCCCCATTGACTCTTAATGGAGTTCCTGACGGATCCGTCTTGGCTATGTTACAGATAATACAACCGAATCTGTTCATAACGGATGCAGACGGTTGTATTATCAGTAACGGAAGCGTTTTTGCTGAACCCTGCCGGATCCAGCAAAAACGCTGGTGTGAAAGTAGCCTAATTTATGTATTTTAAATTTGGTAACTAAAAAGGTAATTTGGCCCCTGGGTATTTTTGAAATCCTATGTAACACTACAGATAACATAAGGTAAAAGGGTTCTCTGGGATTTACATATTGATATAGGTGATGTGGGCAGTGTGATATGTGGGTGTGGCTTGAGGGTGGGCGGGGACACAGGGGCCTCATAATCTCCTATTACCCGGGTGCCCCATGAGTTGTCAGTCCGCCCCTGAGGTACCCCACTGGTAACAAGACCATGGTCTGAATATACTCCATTGACTACAACCCTCTGTTGCCTGTCCCTCAGCCATTCAACAATATGGGAGTCCAAGCAGAAAGACGGCAGTTTATTGATAATCCTTCTATGTGGGACAGTATCAAAAGCCTTACTAAATTCCAGATAAGCGAGGTCTACTGCACCTCCACCATCTATTATTTTAGTCACCCAATCAAAAAAATCTATAAGATTAGTTTGACATGATCTCCCTGAAGTAAACCCATGCTGTTTTTCTTCTTTCAATCCATGGAATTTTAGATGTTCCACAATCCTCTCCTTGAGTATGGTTTCCATTAAATGCCCTACTATTCGGGAAATGGGACATGGGAAATAAAAAAATAAAAAATCTAAATTTTACGTGCAACTTTACACACACACACACATATAAAAAGATAAATTAGGAGGCTGCACACAAGGTCTCGATTCATGTCGAGGGGGGCGAACTTGTGTAAATTGGGCCTCTCCAAACAAAACTGGGTGATGGTTTTAAGTGACACCCTAAGAGAGTAGCGCTTTGCAATTGGCAAATATTAAAATAAAAAAATAAAAAAATAAAAAAAGCACCCGCCAGCAGCAGCGGTAACATAAACTTCTCTATCCGTGGCACAGGCGAAGGAAAACAGTTCAGTACCTGTGAGCATGGCTTTTTGTTTGGGTAGCTTGCGTGACGAAGACGGTGTCCTGCTGGGAGAGAGACAGTGCGAAATCTAGCAGGCTGTGGGGGCGGACAAATCTGAAAACAGTAGCAGCAGAGCAGACGCCTTCATGGTGCATATATTATAGTCCCGTGCCAGGATAAGCAGAGAGGAATACACACCGAGAACCTGATCCACACAACGGCGCGCCGGGCGCTTCATGTGGTGAGTGCGGTACAAGCAAGAAGCGCGCTGGATAGTAATAACATTCATTGGATTAGAGGACAGTCGTAGAAGAGCTTAGAATATCTCTGATAATAATCATTATACCGACTCATTACAGTTTCCATGATTTTCTTGCTTCGGAAAAACTCAGTTCTGCAGCGAATGGAGCTTTAAACTGCAGCACTGCTCCCTTTTGACTGCAATGGTAGCAGGGCTGCAGTTATCAGCTTCGTCCACTACACAATGAGAGGCGCTGTAGTTCCGGTAACAGCTGATCAGTGGGGCTGCAAGGTGTCGTGTGAGCATAGGCCAACAACATCAAAATCCTGGACAAACCCTTTAAACACCACCCTCTTGTTCCTTCATAAAGCTCAGATTCTCACCCCTTCCCCCTCCCGTATTAAAAGGGATGGGGGCGGCCAGTTACTTTTCCAGGGCCCCATATTTTGCCACTATATTATGTCAGCCTTTGGATAACATATTTTACCCAGTAAATGACCAGAAGCTTCTATTTTACTGGTTCGGCTACTTTCACACTTGCGGCAGAGTGATCCGGCAAGCAGGATCCAGCAATCTGCATGCAAACGGACAGCAATGAAGACGGATCCGAATGCAGATCCGTCTCACAAATGCATTGCAAGAACGGATGCGTCTCTCCGCATGTCATCTGGAGAAACGGATCCGTTATATATATTTTTTCACATTTTTACCGGTCTGCGCACTGCGGCATTGCAGTATTTTTAATGCCGGATCCGGCACTAATACATTTCAATGTAAATTAATGCCGGATCCGGCATTCCGTCAACAGATCTGGAATTTCGGATTTAGATAATACAGCAGCATGCTGCGGTATTTCCTCCGTCCAAAACGCCGTTCAGTGACTGAACTGAAGACATCCTGATGCATCCTGAACGGATTTCTCTCCATTCAGAATGCACGGGGATAAAACTGATCAGTTCTTTTGCGGTATTATGCCCCTCAGTGCCGGAAAAGAAAAACGCTAGTGTGAAAGTACCCTTATTCAGTTTTTAATATTTTCTTTTTATCATATATTTGTTGTATATTTTAGATAATATTGTATTTTTAGGTATTCTTTTTTTTTCTTTTTGATGTTGCCAAAGTAGATAAATGTGAGTTAGGGCTCTTTCACACTTGCGTTGTTCTTTTCCGGCATACAGTTCCGTCCTAGGGGCTCTATGCCGGAAAAATCCTGATCAGGATTATCCCCATGCATTCTGAATGGAGAGAAATCCGTTCAGGATGCATCAGGATGTCTTCAGTTCAGGACCGGAACGTTTTTTGGCCGGAGAAAATAGCGCAGCATGCTGAGCTTTTTGCTCCAGCCAAAAATCCTGAACACTTGCCGCAAGGCCGGATCCGGGATTAATGCCCATTGAAAGGCGCATTACCGGATCCGACGTTCAGCTTTTTATGAATGGTTACCATGGCTTCCAGGACGCTAAAGTCCTGTCTGCCATGGTAAAGTGTAGTGGGGAGCGGGGGAGCAGCACACCCACCATCCGCGCGGCCCCCCGGGGCGCCCCAGAGCGACGCCAGGGCGCCCCACGCGCATGGACCACGCGATCGCCCGGAGCGCCCCGGGAGCCGCACGGGCGGAAAGCACACTGCTCCCCCGCTCCCCACCACTACCATGGCAACCAGGACTTTAATAGCGTCCTGGCTGCCATAGTAAGGGCTCTTTCACACTTGCATTGTCCGGATCCGGCGTGTACTCCATTTGCCGGAATTACACGCCGGATCCGGAAAAATGCAAGTGAACTGAAAGCATTTGAAGACGGATCCGTCTTCAAAATGCGTTCAGTGTTACTATGGCAGCCAGGACGCTATTAAAGTCCTGGTTGCCATAGTAGTAGTGGGGAGCGGGGGAGCAGTATACTTACCGTCCGTGCGGCTCCCGGGGCGCTCCAGAATGACGTCAGAGCGCCCCATGCGCATGGATGACGTGTCCATGTGATCACGTCATCCATGCGCGTGGGGCGCCCTGACGTCACTCTGGAGCGCCCGGGGAGCCGCACGGACGGTAAGTATACTGCTCCCCCGCTCCCCACTACACTTTACTATGGCTGCCAGGACTTTAGCGTCCTTGCAGCCATGGTAACCATTCAGAAAAAGCTAAACGTCGGATCCGGCAATGCGCCGAAACGACGTTTAGCTTAAGGCCGGATCCGGATTAATGCCTTTCAATGGGCATTAATTCCGGATCCGGCCTTGCGGCAAGTGTTCAGGATTTTTGGCCGGAGCAAAAAGCGCAGCATGCTGCGGTATTTTCTCCGGCCAAAAAACGTTCCAGTCCGGAACTGAAGACATCCTGATGCATCCTGAACGGATTTCTCTCCATTCAGAATGCATGGGGATAATCCTGATCAGGATTCTTCCGGCATAGAGCCCCGACGACAGAACTCTATGCCGGAAGAAAAGAACGCAAGTGTGAAAGAGCCCTAACACTGAACGCATTTTGAAGACTGATCAGTTTTCAAATGCTTTCAGTTCACTTGCGGTGTTACGGATCCGGCGCGCACCTCCGGCAACGGAAGTACACGCCGGATCCCAACAACGCAAGTGTGAAAGAGCCCATAGATAGATAGAGATAGATAGATAGATATATATATACAGTAGATAGATATGAAATAGATAGATAATAGACAGTTAGATAGATAGACAGACAGAAAGTAGATGGGTGATAAGCTTATCGTTAAAGGGGTTCTCCGAGAATTAGGAAAATTAAAATACGTAAATATTACTTTATTATAAATATGTTCCCAAATACCTTTCATTAGTTATAATAGTTTATTTTGTCTAGCAATCATTAGGAGAAATAAAATGGCTGCTATCCTATTAGTACACGCAGAACCTGTCCTAATCACATAGCAGGACTAGTGTTGGGCGCGAATAGAACTCGCGTATATATAGAATATAGTGGGGTTTTTTTTTAATCAGTAACCTCCCTTCTTGCTTGTGGGCCAATGAGAAGGCTGCAATGTCTTTGTCTGAGCTTAGCAACATCCCTAGCAACCAATAGGAAAGTTGCCTACCCCTTACTATATAAGAACCTCCCCCTCAGCCATTTTCTGCAGTATTTTTTATTATCTGAGAGAGAGAGCAGTGTCATTGCTGTGCTCTCTGCTTTCCTGTGTCATTACATTAGTTAGTTAGTTAGCTTATTTATATAATACAGATAGTCAGTGTAGGTTACGTAGTGATATAGTGTAGCTGATAGGTTCTGCTGTCCATACATACATGCTACAGACATAGTGCTGTGATGTCACAAGTTCACAACAATACTTAGTGCACCAATCAGTAATATGTAGTAGACCTGCTAAAATGTGAAGTTGCACGTATTGCGCCAAAATATTTGCATCATTAGTGGCGATTGCATATATATTCGAGCACTCTATCTGCATATAAAGCTATTGTAATGTTCTGCCGTGCCAACCATTTTCTCCAGTCTAAGGAAATTTCTAGCAGCTTGAAAAATGTAGCTATAGTAACCCGCGCCTGTATTTTACGCTTTACGCGAATATTACATTGCCAATTTTTTGCCATCAAGAAACTTATCTAAAATTCGCAAATATATGACGAATATTCTACCAAATATTTGCGAATTCGAATATTGCCCCTGTCGCTCATCACTAAGCAGTACTAGTTACTTTACAACACTGAGGTAAAGAGCTGCCTCATCTCTGCTCTGCTTGTCAGGGATTATGATCCTGAATACAGATGATAAGATCTTCAGCGGAATCTCCTCATGACCTTCATTTCTACAGAGATTCATCTGAAGATCATATTAAACTGTATTCAGGATCCTAATCCCTGACAAGTAAGAGAGGAAGATGGTGAGGCTCGTTAACTTGTCCTCCTGTGTCATTAGAACAGGTTTTGTATGTAGTAATAGGACGGCGGCCATTTTGTTTCTCCTAATGATTGCTCCCCGGACAAAACGAGCCCTTATAACTGGAAAGGTATTTGTGAATATATTTATAATGAAGTAATATTGAAGTATTTTCTTAATTCCTGGAGAACCCCTTTAATGGGGTTATACCATTAATAATGTAAAAAATGAAAATCAGACATTATATATCATATAGTGCATGACAATCTCTTTCTAACAAAGCTAGAACCAGCCCTGCACCTCACATGGATCAAGAGATCTCCCCCATCACTGCTCCAATTGTTCTGCCAGATTTATTTCAAGCTGTCATCATAGGGGACATGTCCTTTCTTAGCGGTGTATCATTTCTACTGCAGCTGGTGGTAGTTGAAGGATGGAACTGAGCATGTGCTTCTATCTCAGTGAACAGGACAGATAAATTAGAAAAAGAGCAAACAGCAGGTGGCGCTGTGCAGCTAGACCTTACAGGACGATGTTAGTGCCAGATATAAAGAACCATGCAGAAGCCCAAGATCCTACTGTAGCGTGAAAGAGCGCACTCCTTTTACACCGTCGTCAGCTGATTCCACATAGATATCTACAGAACCTGTTCTATTAAACGCTTATACAAGTAGAGTCCCCTTGACAGAGTGGAGAGGGTGTCAGCAGTAAGTTTGTGTTGACGTCACTGATTATTTTGCCCTTCCTCTGATCCGTCAGAACAATAACCCCCAAAAAACGGATCCTGTCTGTTGAGTATCCACCTTCACTCGGTCAGCATTTGGTCAATAATCCATCAGTATTGCTAAAACTAAATAAAACAGGAGTGGATTCAAAACAGGGATGACACGTGAATGGAATATTTGCATGTCTTCTGTGTTTTGTACCCACTCCTGCTTTTGGCTACCAAATCATAAGCCAATACTGATGGGACCATACAGGCCTTACAGCTGCTTCACAGAATCCACTCAGGATCCATTGTGCATCTCATTTTTCCTTCCTTCTGAAAGATCAGAAGAGGGGTCAAATTAATGATGATGTCAACCAGGCCAAAAAGGCAAAATAGTGGCCCAGTCATGGAGTGGGAAGAGTGGGAGAACCGCTTGAGAAGTCCACAGTGTGGTCCAATGACATAGTGTTTAGGTAGCAGCAGCATGAGGAGACCACAGAGTGGCCCAGTGACATAGTGGGAAGGTGGCAGCAGCAGCAGCATGAGGAGACCACAGAGTGGCCCATTTACATAGTGTTGAGGTGGCAGCAGCATGAGGAAGCCACAGAGTGGCCCAATGACAGTGTTGAGATAGCAGCAGCATGAGGAGGCCACAAAATGGCAAGGTGACATAGTGTGGAGGTGGCAGCAGCATCAGGAAACCACAGAGTGACTCGGTGACAGAGTGGGGAGGTGGGTGGCAATACCAATACCAGCTGAAGATGGTGGTTGAAAGAAGCAGGACTTGGCATCAGATGTGTGGCATCAGGCGGGTGGCAGCATCAGAATAGTAGCTGAGGCAGGTAGCCAGAAGAAACCGGTCTCTTTTGTCAAAGTGTTGTTGTGGCACCATGGATGATCTAGTCTGATGCATCATGCATTGGTGGGTGGAAATCCTGGCTGATCCAAGCCTGATTCATCTTGACAAAGGTCAGTCTTTCCACATTTTGGGTGGACAGGCGAGTTCTTCTTGGGGTAACTATGGCCCCCGCCGCACTAAACACCTGCTCTGATGCCACACTACTGGCCCAGTGACATAGTGTTGAGTTAGCAGCAGCATGAGGAGACCACAGAGTGGCAAGATGACATAGTGTGGTGGTGGCAGCAGCAGCAGCATGAGGAGGCCACAGAGTGGCAAGGTGACATAGTGTGGAGGTGGCAGTAGCAGAAGCATGAGGAGGCCACAGACTGGCAAGATGAGATAGTGTGGAGTTAGCAGCAGCATGAGGAGGCCACAGACTGGCAAGGAGACATAATGTGGAGGTGGCATCTGCAGCAGCATGAGGAGTCCCAAGACTGGCAAGGTGACATAGTGCGGAGGTGGCCTCAGCAGCATGAGGAGACCACAGACTGGCACAATGACAGAGTGTGGAGGTGGCAGCAGCAGCATGAGGAGCCCACAGACTGGTGAGGTGACATAGTGTGGAGGTGGCAGCAGCATGAGGAGGCCACAGAGTGGCACAATAACGGAGTGTGGAGGTGGGAGTAGCAGCATAAAGAGGCCATAACTGGCAGGATATTGAGAGAAGGTGGTTGAGCGGCACTCCTTTATATGGTGGGCGGTGCTCAGTGGTAAAGGTGCATATAATTTATATCAAGAAACCACGGCACTCTGTAGCTGCTTTTAAGTTGCTTGTTTTATTTCATTATATATATTTTTTTCATTTTTATATCCATCCAAAAATAAGCCACTGGCCAACGTTTCGGTCTAGTCTTAGACCTTGTTCACGGCCTTAGTCTGCATAGTAAGGAGTCTCTGGGATGGTGTAGGGTGTACACCATCCCAGAGACTCCTTACTATGCAGACTAAGGCCATGAACAAGGTCTAAGACTAGACCGAAACGTTGGCCAGTGGCTTATTTTTGGATGGATATAAAAATGAAAAAAATATATATAATGAAATAAAACAAGCAACTTAATAGCAGCTACAGAGTGCCGTGGTTTCTTGATATAACTGGCAGGATGACATAGACCTGAGTAGTGAGGTGGCAGCAGCATCGGGAGACCACAGAGTGACCTAGTGACAGAGTGGGGAGGTGGGTGGCAATAACAGTACCTGGTGACGATGGTGGGTGTAAGAAGTAGCACTTGGCATCAGATGTGTGGCATCAATTGGGTGGCAGCATCAGAATAGTAGCTGAGGCAGGTAGCCAGAAGAAACCGGTCTCTTTTGTCAAGGTTTGGGTGAGGCAGCATGGATGATCTAATCTGATGCCTCAGGCATTGGTGGGGGAAAATCCTGCCTGATCCACGCCTGATTCATTAAAGGTCAGTCTCTCCACATTTTGGGTGGACAGGCAAGTTCTCCTTGGGGTAACTTTGGCCCCCGCTGCACTAAACACCCCCTCTGATGCCACACTACTGGCCAGGCCAGGCAGACTTTTCCAGGGCAAATTCTGCCAGTTGCGGCCACAAATCCAGTTTGGCTGCCCAGTAATCCAGTGGATCTTCAATGTGGGATGGCAGGATGCTGTCCAAGTATGCCATCACCTGCTGGTTCAGATTCTGCTCCAGGTCTAGCTGCTGCTGCTGGTGAGTAGTTTCCTCACTAGGCGGGTTAAGAAAGCTGCTCATCATCGACTCTAGACTCAAGCTGTTGCTGATGGAGCTAGAACTGCTCCTACCCCCCCACCCTAACAAAGCAGCCATGGCAGAGTAACGTGAGCGAAGAGGGCCCCCCCGGTCAGACCTGTGAGAGGATGGACGATGGCGCAGATAGGCAGTGGCCAACTGACTACATAGGATGTCTCTATAGTAGTTAAGTTTGTCCTCCCTCTCAGCGGGTGTAAAAAAGGCCCCCATTTTGGAACGGTAGCGAGGGTCCAACAAGGTGGAGAGCCAGAGGTCATCCCTCTGCCAAATGGTGACAATTAGGCTGTCACTACCCAAGCAAGTGAGCGTGCAGTGGGCCATTTGCACAAATGACTCGGAGGTACTCCCTTCCTTCATCTCCACTGCATACTGCCACGGTGAGCTTGGGTCTTCTGCCTCCTCTTCCTCATCTCCCTCTTTCTCCTCCGGCTGCTCCTGCTCCTCCTCTCCTGTCACCTGTGTAGAAAAACCACCCATTTCGCTAGACATTGCTTGTGCTCCAATGTCCTCCTCTAGTTCAGCCCCCACAGGGCTCATGGAGTCGTGAAATGTAGGTGCCACACCTCCAGTCCCCTGATCTGCCAGATTTACCAGCATTTGTTCCAGAATATGAAGCAGTGGAGCGTTGTTCATCCTGTAATCCTGGCGACAGACAAATAACGTGGCATCCTCAAAGGGCCTGAGCAAATGGCAGGTGTCACGCATGAGCTGCCACTGGCTGACATTGAAGTTACACAGAGAAGTACTCCTGTCCGCTTCGATCATCAAGAAATTGTTTATGGCCTTTCTCTGTTCGTATAGTCGGTCCAACATATGAAGGGTGGAATTCCAACAGGTGGAAACGTCGCATATCAGCCTATGTTGGGGGATGCCATTCTGCCCCTGCAGCTCAAGGAGGGTGTGCTTTGCAGTGCACGAGTGGCTGAAGTGCATGCAAAGTTTCCTGGTCATTTTTAGGATGTCTTGCAGATGGGTGGAAGACTTCAGGAACCGGTTGACAACCAGATTGAACACGTGCGCCATGCAGGGCGCAGGGCGCATGGCTCAGCCCACCTTGACGCAGTGCCGACACCATGTTCTTCCCATTGTTGGTCACCATGGTTCCGATTTTAAGTTGTGTCTGAGAAAGGCAGGATTTGATTTCTTGATAAAGGACACAGAGCAGTTCCTCCCCTGTGTGACTCCGTTCGCCCAGGCAAACGAGGTGTAGAACAGCATGACACCGCCATGCCCTGCACATGTGGTATGCTGGAGGAGCACAGTGAATTGTCCCTGCAGTGGAGGCTGAGAACACGGTGGTGGATGAGGAGGCAGAGGCGGACATTGTCGCAGGACCAACGGTGTGAGAACGTGGAAGCAGAAGCGGCGTCACCTGCCAAGTTGCTGGTTTGGCTGGGCAGTTTACCCAGTGCGCCGTAAAGGATATATATTGTCCTTGACCGTAGTTACAGCTCCACATGTTGGCGCTGCTTTGCACATTGGCAGACACCGACAGGCTCAATGACTGGCCCAGCTTCTGTTCTACATATTTGAGCAGGGCTGGTTCTGCTTTTTTGGCAAAGAAATGACGGCTTGGGACTCTCCACCTCGGCTCGGCACAAGCCTTCAGTTCTCTGAAAGGCGCAGAGTCCACCACTTGGAAAGGGAGGGACTGCAGCACCAGCAACTTGGCCAGGAACACGTTCAGCTTCTGCGCCGTTGGATGAGTGCACGCATACTCTTGTCTCTTGGCAATCGCTTAGGTGATCGACTGCTGACGGAATGACTGACGAGGAGTAGGAGGACGAGGAGCAGGAGCATCAGGACCGGTAGATGATGTGAAGGGCAGACAGTTCCCTTCGGCTGAGGTGGTGGAGCCTTGACTGCCTGAAATCGGGTGTGTGCTACTGGATGATGCAGCAATTGCTGCGGCAGGCTGGACCACCACATTGGAGGCATGGTAATCCCAGGCCACTTCATGGTGATGCTGCATATGTTAACGCAGGGCCATGGTGCCAACATTGTCACCACGGCCACACTTCACCTTCTAACCACATATTCTACAAATGGCCATGTTCTCCTCCTCCGGTGGCTTAACAAAAGTCTGCCACACCGCCGAGTAGGTGATTTTACCCCCAACACTCCGCACTGACTGACTGCTATCGCCGCTGCCTTCGTGAACCCCTGCACCACTACTTTCTGGGCAGGTAGGCTCCTGTGAAGCTGGAGGTCCTCCCCGGGCACATTTGCCTTCCACTGCTGCCATCCTGCTGACTCCCGGCCACGCTAGCGATTTGTTGGCTCTGCCACTGCCTCATGCGCAAGCTGCCACGCTCTTCTCCTGATGATGATGAAGCCCCTTGGTCAACCCGGTTCTCAATTGAGATCGGCTACATCATCATCGAGTACTGTCTGCACGTCACTGATGTCCTCCTCAACAGTCTCTGAGCCAGGAGCCTGACCGCTTTCAACACAAGCTCCCACGCCACTCTCCTCATCACTATTTGCCCGCCTACCGGAGGAAGCGGCGGATGTCTCCTCCAGATCTTGGCTTTGTAGTTGCTGACTGTCCTCTATAAGCTCGTCCTTGCTGTATAGTGGAGCTGACCTCATAGCATATAATACTTCTCTGGCTGAGGGAACAGAAAAGGACAGAGGCAGGTTGAGGACAGGTGAGGGCACAGGGCCATGCCAACAAAGGGTTGTGTCTGACGAACCCACCGACTCTTGGCTGGGGGTGTCTGATGTCACTTGGGACGAAGTGGATGATCGAGTCAACCATTCAAAAACCGCTCGGTTGCTGGTCAAGACACAGGACGCTCAGGCCTCTCGCTGCGACTCCTGCTACTACACCGCCTTACTCTGCTGCGACCTGTGCCTGCGCGAGAAACATTTAGGCCTTTGCCACTCCCCTGTGCAGGGCCTGGCACTTCTCTATCTGACATACTGTTAGATCAAATAAATACATAAAAAGGAAATTAATAATCCCCCAAAAAGTTTGTAATTTTAGCACTTCACCACACAACGGCTAATAAGCCCTTTTTTTCCCACTTATAAACGCCCAAAAATGCTTTAGAACATATAACTGCACCGCACATATGCTAATAAGACGTAGAAATATTTCCTTGTAATAAACCCTGTTAATGGCTGTATCAAACAGCACTTGCACCCCAATAATTAGATTTGCTGGAATTACAGAGCTGTATAATGGCAATTTGGATCCGCAGTCAGTGCAGCAAGGTGTAATAGGATTGTTCCTATTACCCAGGCTGTAAACTCCTCTACTGAACCCCGTTCTGCTTCGATACTGTTAAATAATTCCTCCCTATCCTTTCCCTGAACTTCTATTCAGCAAATAAAAGTTTTCAAGTCTTTTCTATCACTGTCCCTAGCACCTGCTGACTTCTCTCCCTGCACTAAGTACACTGGAAAATGGCTGAATCCAAGATGGTATATTAGTGTTAGGTAGCCATCTGCGGAAGCCACCTTGACGCCTGGTAGATGGGCCCGACACACGTTTGATCAAAAATGTGCGCTAAGAGCTTCCATTTTTCCATTTATAGTAGGTATAATACCACTTTAATTTAGAATGATCCCCATTTCTCAGCTCTATTATTTGTATGTGTACAATTTTTTTATCAATTATGTTTGCTTGATGGATATGCATCTGTGACTATGTATATGAATGTGCTAGTCTAAATTTTCTTGTTGAATCCAAGATGGCTGAGGCTATTTATAGGGCTGTGACATCACAGGGCTGGCTCGCTGCTGATTTGCCGCAAGCATGGCATTGTGGGTGATCCCTCATTCCCAGAGTTCTTTGTTCCATGTCCTAACATGTGCAGCAGTCATTTCGCAAAAAATGCGATTCGTTACCATGAAGCGTCAGAAAATTCGGATTCGGTGCAAATCGAATTTTTCCTGAAATTCGGATCGAATTCCACCTCGTCAACTTTGATTCGCTCATCTCTAGTTATCATGTCAGGAGTTTACTCATACATGCTTTCCCTTAAATCTCCTATTTTTATGATATTTTTATGGTTATTTAAACTCAATTTACATTTTCTTGCCGTTGGACCATCTTAATTCCAAGTAAAAAAAACTGCCTTTTTCTTCCTATAAAAAAAAAGCTATCTCCTGTTTGCCGAGGCCTATTTATCTTTCCTCAGCTGGATTCAAGCAATTCACGTGTTAAAATCATAGTATAAATAGGATTTAGATGGACGGAGCAGCCAAGGTAAATATGGAGCGGCCGTTACATTAGAGTTTTATTACACGCGAGGCTCATACACACCCCTGCTGAGGCTGATGGCCAATGAATCAGGTTATTCCTATGCCGGGCCAAAAAAACCTTGGAAAAATCATATAAATTTTGCTATTTGTGTGGTTTCCTGCACAAAAAAAAAGAGAGAAATGTTGCAGGGTTCCTATAGAAACAGCAAAGTGCTGACTCAACGGTTCTACAATTACACTGGTGTTTCATTAAGTGAGAGCCTCGGCAGCACTTTGTCTTCCCGGAGAGCTGTATGAAGGTTCAGGAGGTTGCGAATCATAAAATATAGTGGACCAAGGTAAATAAATCCGCATGATACCATCATTGGACCCCAAGGAGCTGGAAATACGGAGAGAAGTAGGCAGGGGTGCGCCATCCACAAGGAGAGGTGAGAGCTTCACCTCAGGTGGCACCAATCCCTGACCTTGGGAGGTGGCAGCATGTTGGCAGGTGTGCGGGAGAGGAAGGGGGTGCCATTTCACTGAGTACCTCACATAGCACCAATGTTCAGGAGGTAGAATTTGCCACAAAGTTCTAGAAGATTGTAAACATTTTGTCTCTCATATCCTAGTGTAAAGGAGATGTTCAGTGATCTACATGTAACTGGTCTGCAACGTTGTCCCATCTACATTGGGGTCCAGTTACCGGTGAATGCACAGCTGAGGAATCACATTACTGGTCACATGAACAATTCGGCTGACTGCTACTGTCTGGCATGCATTTGATGTTGTTTAATACAGTAGATAAGTTAAACCTGGGCAAGAAGAAAGTACTCCCCCCACATGTCTTTTTTTTTTACAGTTTTTATGTAATTTCAGCCCATATTGGTACTGTCACATAATGCCAAGACAATTACATTGCAGATTTTATCGCACAGGTGTTTTCTAGCAAAATCTGTGACTTTACTGCACTCACGCCACTTTTGCAAAACAGTGGAAAAAAGGGGTATGGCTTAGGCGGGGAAGAGGGCTGGCCGGCCAACTCGTCTAATTCTAATAATCTATCATATTATCTATCAATCTCATATCTATCTATTTATCTCATATCTATCGATCTATCCATTATCTATATATCTATCTATCTTCTATCTATAATTGTGATTATATTGTGATATATTGTATGATTAAAACTGTGAGATAGAAGCCAATTTTTCCCACTTCCCACATTCCTTCCCGACTCCAATCAGGCAATCAGAATAACTCCCTGGATCAACGACCCCTCTCTAGTAGCTATAACCTGTAATATTATTACACTCCAGAAATACATCCAGGCCCCTCTTGAATTCCTTTATTGTACTCACCATCACCACCTCCTCAGGCAGAGAGCTCCATAGTCTCACTGCTCTTACCGTAAAGAATTCTCTTCTATGTTTGTGTACAAACCTTCTTTCCTCCAGACGCAGAGGATGTCCCCTCGTCACAGTCCCAGTCCTGGGGATAAATAGATGATGGGAGAGATCTCTGTACTGACCCCTGATATATTTATACATATTAATTAGATCTCCCCTCAGTCGTCTTTTTTCTAAAGTGAATAACCCTAATGTTGATAATCTTTCAGGGTACTATAGTCGCCCCATTCCAGTTATTACTTTAGTTGCCCTCCTCTGGACCCTCTCCAGCTCTGCTATGTCTGCCTTGTTCACAGGAGCCCAGAACTGTACACAGTACTCCATGTGTGGTCTGACTAGTGATGTGTAAAGTGGTAGGACTATGTTCTCATCACGGGCATCTATGCCCCTTCTGATGCAACCCATTATCTTATTGGCCTTGGCAGCAGCTGCCTGACACTGGTTTCTACAGTTTAGTTTGCTGTTCACTAAAATTCCTAGATGCTTTTCCATGTCAGTGTTACCGAGTGTTTTACCATTTAGTATGAACAGGTGACTTGCATTATTCCTACCCTGGGGCGTACATAAGCCCCTTCCACTACCCATTCCATGCCTCTCCCTTTGTTCCCTGAACTATTCTTGCTGCTGCGTTTTATAGTTTATGCCATCAGGGCCGGATTGGGATTGCAAAACAGGCCTGGCACACAAAAGAGCTATAATAAATGCAGTGTGTACAGATATATAGTGTATAGAGCAGTGTACAGTTATATGAGGTACGCGGTATAATATATGCAGTGTGTACAGGTATTTAGTATATACAGTAGTGTAATATGTGAGGTACGAGGTATAATAGATGCAGTGTGTACAGGTATATAGCAAATACAGTAGTGTATTGACAGTTCGTACCTCACATATCAGTACACTGCTGTATATATTATATATTTGTACACACGGCATCTATTATACCTCATACCTCACATATCAGTACACTGCTGTATATACTATATATCTGTAAACACTGCATCTATTATACCTCATACCTCACATATCAGTACACTACTATATATACTATATAAATATATCTATACATATTGCAACTATATTACTGTGTAATATATGCAGTGTATATATATATATATATATATACAGTACAGACCAAAAGTTTGGACACACCTTCTCATTCAAATAGTTTTCTTTATTTCCATGACTATGAAGGCATCAAAACTATGAATTAACACATGTGGAATTATATACATAACAAACAAGTGTGAAACAACTGAAAATATGTCATATTCTAGGTTCTTCAAAGTAGCCACCTTTTGCTTTGATTACTGCTTTGCACACTCTTGGCATTCTCTTGATGAGCTTCAAGAGGTAGTCCCCTGAAATGGTCTTCCAACAGTCTTGAAGGAGTTCCCAGAGATGCTTAGCACTTGTTGGCCCTTTTGCCTTCACTCTGCGGTCCAGTTCACCCCAAACCATCTCGATTGGGTTCAGGTCCGGTGACTGTGGAGGCCATGTCATCTGGCGCAGCACCCCATCACTCTCCTTCATGGTCAAATAGCCCTTACTTTCAAAGTTTTCCCAATTTTTCGGCTGACTGACTGACCTTCATTTCTTAAAGTAATGATGGCCACTCGTTTTTCTTTACTTAGCTGCTTTTTTCTTGCCATAATACAAATTCTAACAGTCTATTCAGTAGGACTATCAGCTGTGTATCCACCTGACTTCTCCTCAACGCCACTAATGGTCCCAACCCCATTTATAGGGCAAGAAATCCCACTTATTAAACCTGACAGGGCACACCTGTGAAGTGAAAACCATTTCAGGGGACTACCTCTTGAAGCTCATCAAGAGAATGCCAAGAGTGTGCAAAGCAGTAATCAAAGCAAAAGGTGGCTACTTTGAAGAACCTAGAATATGACATATTTTCAGTTGTTTCACACTTGTTTGTTATGTATATAATTCCACATGTGTTAATTCATAGTTTTGATGCCTTCAGTGTGAATCTACAATTTTCATAGTCATGAAAATAAAGAAAACTCTTTGAATGAGAAGGTGTGTCCAAACTTTTGGTCTGTACTGTATATACAGAGCAGTGTATTGATGTGAGACATACAAGGTATAATACTGGGATGCAGTGTTTACAGAAATATGTGGTCAGTTATACATTATGGTCACTGTGTGTGTGAGGTACATGAGATAGTGGTCACGTCTGAAGTATTATACATATGAGTCAGCAATGAGTAAAAACAGGGCATGGGGGGGGGGGGGGGGCTAAATGACGAGAAGTGGAGGACCTCCTCTTACCAATTCATTCCAGTCTGTATGGATCAATGCAGAGCTGATTGTGAACTTCTAATACTTGCTGTTAGGGGTTGAAGGACCTGTGATGATGTCATCACAGGTCCTTGCAGATGTACCTTTCAAACCTAGGAACTACACCATTTTTGGTGCAGTTCCTTTTCTAGATTCTGCAGGACCTGTGACGTTGAAGATGGTGTCATCACAGGTCTTGGCAGATGCACTGTTCTAACCTTTACACTTTACACTGTGCAGTTCCCTTACAGGACCTGTGATGACATCATCAAAGGTCCTTTAGCTTATGAAAGATAGACAGGAGCAATTAGGTGGAGGGGCCTCTCCTCCACTTTGGGCCCCTCTTTCTCACGGGCCCCAAGCAGCTGCGTGGTCTTCCTATATGGTAGGTACGACACTGTTCCTACCCAGGTGCATAACCTTACATTTGTCAGTGTAAAACCTCCTCTGCCCAAGCCTCCAATCTATCCAGATCCCTCTGTAGCAGTATACTGTCCTCTTCCATGTTAATTACTTTACACAGTTTAGTGTCATCTGCAAAAATTGATATTTTACTGTGCAACTGTGCAAACCAGAACACAGTAATTGAAGCCTCCATCACTATATGTGACATTTTGCCTTGTTATTCGGATACTTCTAATAATTTTCTGCCTCCAGGCTCCCCGCCTTGGATAATTGGAGAGCTGTTTACTTAGCGTCCTCCTTTGCTCCCTGGATTACTCCGTCACATCCATTGGGGCAGCAATAGGTCACCGGTTAATAGATCGTGAATTGGGACATTTTCAAAGAAAACTGAAAAAATGTCTCGGGCGCTCTAAGCTAACAGATCGGCCGCTCATTCTGGAACAATTAGAAAATGGCTTCTAACAACTTCTGCTGACAGGTCAACGAGGCGGAGGAGTTCTCACAATGACTGGGGTGAAATCCAGTCCCAGGCCTTCCCTGAGGTCTGCACCGCTGCTTTAGGTTTATGGGAACCAAATGGAAATGCTGTCAGCTCTGCTGAATGGGACTCTTAAATTCCTTTTGTTTTTACAGTGAAATCAGTTGCAAGAAGAATGACAGCTAATAACTGGATAAGTCGTGTAAATGAGCCCCCGACGGAGGCTGGTAAGGGGATACCTGCCCTAATTCACAAATGAGGGTGGGGTTGGGGCGACCGAACCAAACCCTGAGATGTGATCCATGGTTCAGCCATAAAAAAACAAGATAAGTGGTAAAAATATATATATGTATATAACCGATCGTTTCCAATGTGGTAGCCGTGATGTTAGTAGGGTCCCTGTAGACAGGAAAATGTTCTTCTGGGGTTACCTCATGATTACGGATATACAAATCTTTCAATACTCGATTCAGGTTTGATGAGGGACAGAGAAGAAAAGAGAGAGAGAAACAGATAGAGAGAGAAGGGGAAAGAGAGAGAAAGAAAAAAATAGAGAGAGAAATGAAAAGAGAGAGAGAGATAAAGGGAAAGAGAGGAAAAGAGAGAAACAGATAGATAAAGAGAGAGAGAAAGGGATAGAGAGAGCGAAAGGGAAAGAGAGAGAAACAAAAAAGGAGAGAGAGAAAGGGGAAGAGACAGAGAGAAAGGGAAAGAGAGAAACAGAAAAAGAGAGAGAGAGAGAGAAAGAGAGGGAAAGAGAGAGAGAAAGGGAACGAGAGAGGGAAATATATATAGAAAACGGTAGAGAGAGGGAGAGAGAGTAAGGGAAAGAGAGAGAGAGAGTAATGGAAAGAGAGAGAAAGTGAAAGAGAGAGAGAGAAAGAGAGGGAAAGAGAGAGAAACAGATAGAGAGAGAGAAAGGGAAAGAGAGGGAGAAACAGAGAAAGAAAGAAATAGAGAGATACATAAAGGGAAAGAGAAGAAACGAGAGTGAGAGAGAGAAAGGGCAAAAGGGAGGGAAAGTGAGAGAAACAGAGAGAGAATGAAAGAAAGAAAGAAAGAAAGAAAGAAAGAGAGAGAGAAAAAGATAGAGAGAGAAAAGAAAAGAAAAGAAAAGAGAGAGATAGGGAGAAAGGGAAAGAGAGAGAGCACCTACTCTGCAGTTTCTCTGCATTATCTATGCATTGTCTGAGGAGTACTTTTTCTCATTACGGAGAACACCTAAGCAGGTGCATTGCTAGGTTAAAACATTTGGGGTCCGAATGTACTGCCTGCCAGATAGATACAACTGTATTGCCATCCTCAGGACGACAATACAATTGAATCTAATGCCCTGCTACAGCTGAAGGACCTGTGATGATATCACAGATCATGTGATCAGTTCTAAATGCAGTAGCTGAAAAGGACATAGGATGATGTCACCATCATGTGAGCAGTGCTGGAGAGGATGGCTCAGCAGTGAAGAGAAGTCCTGAGAAGAAGCTGTCGTGAGGTCTGTGCATGAGGAGAAGTAAGTGAAGATTACTCAGTGTTAGAGGCAGAGCGATGTTGGGAGTTGTAGTTATTTAACTTGGACTGTATGTTAGGGCTGAAGGGAGGGAAGTTATTTACATGGGACAGTGGGGTGGGGTGATGTTATTTACATGGGACTGAAAGTTGACAGAGTGATGTTATTTACATGGGAATGCATGTCGGAGGTGGCTGGGGCAGGGTGATGTTATTTACATGGGACTATATGTTGAAGGCGGCTGTGGGAGGGAGTGATATTATTTACATGGGACTGAATGTTGAGGGGTAATGTGATTTACATGGGACTGCATGTTAGAGGTGGCTGGGGAGGAAGTGATGTTATTTACATGGGACTGAATATTGAGGGGGTGATGTTTTTTTATGGGAATGTATGTTGAAGACGGCTGGGGAGGGGGTTATGTTCTTTACTTGAGACTGTATGGGGAAGGCGGCTGGGGAGGGGGTAATGTTATTTACGTTGGACTGATATTGAGGGGGCAGTAGAGATAGTGTGATGTTATTTACATGGGACTGTATTTTAGAGGGGGCTGTAGATAGAAAGGGATGTTATTTACATGGGACTGTATATTGGAGAGGGCTGGAGAGATAATGTTATGGTATTTACATGGGACTCTGGCAGAAAAGGAAAATAATGTTATTTACATAGGACTGTATTGTGGATGGGCTAAGGAATTATAATTTTTGAGGACAGTAAATGGAGGAATATAGCTACAGGGGGCACTGCAGGGGTATTATAAATACTGGGAGGGCTTCAGGACGAGCATTATAATAGTAGGGGGCGATATAAATACTGGGGCACTTCAGGGTTAGCATTATAACAGTAGGGAGCATTATAAATACTGGGGGCACTGTGGCGGCATTTTAAATCCAGGAGACATTAGGCGTTCTTATTACTACTGGGGGCTTTATAGGAGGGACTTATAGATCCGCATTATTTCTACTAAGAGCACTGTGGGGATCTTATTACTACTGAGGGGTCAGTAGAGAGCTTTATTTCCACTGGGGGGGAAATAAGGGGGCCTTATTTCTTCTAGGAGCTCTCTAAGGGCATTATTAATACTGCAGGGCTCTTCAACTAATGGGGGCACTCTTGGGGAGCACTATCACAGTTGGGGGCACTGTAGGGGGCAGTATTACTAATGAGGGCATTCTAGAAAGGAATTACTATTGGTGGGACTATGAGGAGCACTATTACTATGGGGGGGCACTCATTTTTCTTCAGGATAGTATTTGGGGGTACAGAAAAATAGGGAAGCTAAGATGTCTGTGTGTCACACTCTGTATAGAGGAGGCGCGGCTGAGAGAAGTTCGGGACGGAATGGAGAAGATGAAGACAGAGAAGATCTACATCAGAGGAGACGTCACCTAGGAGGAACTGGATGTGAGAAGTACATGCTGCTGTATAGCTGAATAGCTATAACGGGCTTAGGGGTCGGTTGGTCATCTTAGAGAATTGGGCCGCATGCATTGGGGCTTGAGCCCCGGATCTTTTGAGACCCTAGCAAAGCCCCTGCACCTAAGATTTTCACTTGGTGGTAGTCTCAAACTGTTCATTCAGTGTTTTTTCATACTAAGATTGTTTTCTATTGTTGTTCTTGCTTGGGTAGAATCGATTCATATCTGGAAAAATTTGGCAAGCCTGAAGCAAACCAAATCTAAAAAGTTTCCCTCATCTCTAGATTCAGCCCAAATCGAGAGTGCTCCAATCCCACTGAAAATTTAGCATCCTAGGCTCTCTATCTCTCTCTCTCTGTCTCTCTCTTTGTATGACACAATGAAGTCTCCTAGAACTTAGATTTTATAGTTCTCTCCCCTTAATTCATCCAAATCGAATCACCAGAAATTTAAATTCAACTTAACATTTTTTTTTACAAAATTTGGGTGAACTCCGATTCGTTTAGGATCAATTCACTAATCTCTACTCATGGTTAAACTAAAAGTTATGTTCTATTTTTACAACCAACCTTTTTTTCTCTCGTTTTGTGTAAATAACTCCTGCGGAGAGTTATGTGTCTCCATGGTTACAGACTACAAGGAAGCTTTGTGTGTAGTCTGATCCTGCAGTCATGACAGTGGATTAGTAAGAAGGAGCAGCAGAAGAAGCAGAGAAGGAACAGAGGACTTCAAAACTAGGGGGCGAGAAGAAAACAGACAACACAAGCCATATACACATACAATATACACACAGTATGATCTCACAAATGGCTGATTGAGGGGATTGGAACAGTTCAGAAATGTTCTTATGTTCAACTTGACACTAGTCTTTCGGAATAGGGCAAATGAAGGATCACAAATGATATGGCTAGAAGCCTCTACCCCCATGATATTGTATATCTCGGTTGGTTACGAGATGTAGCACATTATTATGCACTCTGATATTCCTGCAGGAACAGGTCTCTGGGAAACTATGTGCAGTAATTTTAGACACCCCTGGAGCATAACTGCTTCCTGCTCTGGAGCACACACGTGTGAGGTACAACTGAAAGATGACACATCCCTGTCTCACTGATATTAATAGTAAAACGCTATGTGAGTCACCGCCTATGAGTCTGGAAATTTTACTCCCGACTACTTAATAGGGGAAGACATTTACTTGTTTACCCCCTCACGGCACAGCCCCCAATGTGCAATGGTTAAACTATATACCTAAAAAACTTTGTGAAACAGCAATAGTTAAATTATTATTATATTATATGATTGATATAGCACCATCATCATCTATGGGACTGTACAACTACAGGGAGTGAAGGACAGCAGGCGGAAGCTGGGGGTCCTAGATAGAGAGGAGCCAATCGATTCTTTAGAAACAAAATTCAACCAGAATATTTTTCCAAAAATTCACATTCGTTAAAAAAAAATTGGGGGAAGGAGGGAGGAGACAAAGAAGAGAAAGAAAAGAGAGAAAAGAGAGGAGAAAGAGAAGAGAAGGAAGAGAGAAGAGAGGGGAGAGAGAAGACAGAAGGGAGAGAGATGAGATAGGAGAGAAACAAGAGAGAGGAGAGAAAAGAGAACGGGAAGAGAGAGATAAGAGAGATGAGAGAGGAGAGAAAGAAGAGGAAGAAGAGAGGAGAGAGAGAAGAGCAAGGCGAGAGAGAGAGGAGAGAGAAAAGGGAGAGGGGGAAGAGAGATAAGAGAGAGGGGACAGAGACGAGAGAGAGAGATAAGAGAGAGCTGAGAGAAGAGAGAGACAAGGGAGAGAAGAAAGAAAGGAGAGACTGAGATTTTCTAGGCATTTAAAGACTGCAGGTAGATGCAGGTAGAATCAATTCATACTCAAACCAAATTTCTTCATCCATTTGGATGAATCGGATCTAAGTCGAATTTTAAGAAATTTGCTCATCTCTAGTCCTAGTACCTAGAAGCCCCTCTAAGAAGAAACAAGCATGAAAGTGGTCTTCCTCGTTTGTATTAGTAAGATCTGCCATCGATAGTGATCTTTGGGACCCCCCCCCCCCCCGACCCTGAGAATGAAGGCTTCCCCTGCACCACACCATATTTAATCAAATGGAGCCAGCTGCATTTTGCTGCACAATTGGGTGGCCGGGGGGCTCTGTGCATGGAAAAAATAAAAAGGCAAGCAGCCCTAGACCAGCATTGTGTCCTCTTCATTTTCAGGGTGAGTGGGGCTCCCAGAGGCCAGAGCTAGAAATGAGCGAATTTCTTAAAAATTATATTCGGCCATTTTGCGTTCGATCCAAATTTTTTAGTGGCGAATCATGTTAAAAAATGGCTATTTCCTGGCTACAGAGAGCCTTTATAGGGGTGTAGAACACTGTATCTTGCAGTAACACGCATAGGGAGTCTGCTGTGGTAGTGAAACAATACTGTGAGTCCGTATGACATGCACATGACAGGAGTCGCTCTTAGAATCACTGCACACTTCACTTATTTGGGCAGTTACGGGGCCAAAACTGACCAAATAACTCATGTGTGAACTCAGCCTTACAGGTCAATGTTAGCGCCAGGTATAAAGAACCGTGCAGAGGCCCAAGATCCTACTATAGCGTGAAAGAGTGCACTCCTTTTACACCAATTCACTGATTTCACATAGATGTCTACAGAACCTGTTCTATTAAACGCTTATACAAGTAGAGCCCCCCCGACAGAGTGGAGAGGGTGTCAGCAGTAAGTTTGTGTTGACGTCACTGATTATTTTGCCCTTCCTCTGATCCGTCAGAACAATAACCCCCAAAAAACAAATTCTGTCTGTGGAGCATCCACCTTCACTCGGTCAGCATTTGGTCAGTAATCCATCAGTATTGCTAAAGGCCAAAAAAACAGGAGTGGATCCAAAACAGAGATGACACGTGAATGGAATATTTGCATGTCTTCTGTGTTTTGTACCCACTCCTGATTTTGGCTACCAAATCATAAGCCAATTCTGATACAAAATAGGGACCATGTCATGCAGGCCTTACAGCTGTTACACAGATAGGATACAATGTGCGTCTAATTTTTCCTTTCTTCTGACAGATCAGAAGAAGGGTCAAATAAATGATGATGTCAGCCAGGCCGAAAGGCAAAATAGTGGCCCAGTCATGAAGTGGGGAGGGTGGGAACAGCATGATAAGTACACAGAGTGGCCCTATGACATAGTGGTGAGGTGGAAGCAGCATGAGGAGACCACAGAGTGGCCCAATGACAGAGTCTGGAGGTGACAGCAGCATCAGGAGGCCACAGAGTGGCACAAGGACAGAGTGTGGAGGTAGCGGCAGCAGCAGGAGACCACAGAGTGGCAAGGTGTCATAGTGTGGAGGTGGCAGCAGCATCAGGAGGCCACAGAGTGGCAAGGTGACAGTGTGGAGATGGCAGCAGCATTAGGAGACCACATAGTGACCCGGTGAAAGAGTGGGGAGGTGGCGGCAGCATCAGGAGACCACAGAGTGGCAAGGTGACATAGTGTGGAGGTGGCAGCAGCATCAGGAAACTACAGACTGATCCGGTGACAGAGTGGGGAGGTGGGTTGCAATATGAGTACCAGCTGAAGATGGTGGGTGAAAGAAGGAGCACTTGGCATCAGATTTGTGGCATCAGGCAGGTGGCAGAATCAGAATAGTAGCTGAGGGAGGTAGCCAGAAGAAACCGGTTTCTTTTGTCAAAGTGTTGGTGTGGCACCATGGGTCATCTAGTCTGATGCCTCAGGCATTGGTGGGTGGAAATCCTGGCTGATCCACGCCTGATTTTTCTTGACAAAGGTCAGTCTCTCCACATTTTGGGTGGACAGGCGAGTTCTTCTTGGGGTAACTATGGCACCCGCCGCACTAAACACCCGCTCTGATGCCACACTACTCAGCCCTCCTTGATGCAGCGCCGACACCATGTTCATCCTGTTGTCAGTCACCATGGTTCCGATTTTGAGTTGTCGTGGAGAAAGCCAGGATTCGATTTCTTGAATAAGGACACGGAGAAGTTCCTCCCATGTGTAACTCCGTTCCCCCAGGTAAACGAGGTGCAGAACAGCGTGATACCGACGTGCCATGCACATGTGGTATTCTGGAGGGGCACTGTGAATTGTCCCTGCAGTGGAAGCTGAGGACACGGTGGAGGATGAGGAGGTAAATTCAGACATTGTCGCAGGACCAACGGCATGAGAATGTGGAGGCAGAAGCGGAGTCACCTGGCCAAGTTGCTGGTTTGGCTGTGTAGGAACCACATTCACCCAGTGGGACGTAAAGGACATGTATTGTCTCTGACCATAGTTAGAGCTCCACATATCGCTGCTGTCGTGCACTTTGGCAGACAGTGACAGGCTCAAGGACTGGCCCACCTTCTGGTCTACATACGTGTGCAGGGCTGGTACTGCCTTTTTGGCAAAAAAATTACAGCTTGGGACTCTCCACCTCAGCTCGGCACAAGTTATCAGTTCTCTGAAAGGTGCAGAGTCCACCACTTGGAAAGCGAGGGACTGCAGCACCAGCAACTTGGCCAGGAGCAGGAGCACATTCAGCTTCTGCGCCGTTGGATGAGTGCACGCATACTGTTGTCTCTTTGCAATCACTTTGGTGATCTATTGCTGACGGAATAACTGACGAGGAGAAGGAGCAGGAGCATCAGGACCAGCAGGTGATCTGAAGGACAGACAGCTCCCTTCGGCTGAGGTGGTGGAGCTTTGACTGCCTGAAATCGGGTGCGTGCCACTGGATGATGCAGCAGTTGCTGCAGCAGGCTGGACCACCACATCGGAGCCACGGTTCTCCCAGGCCACTTCATGGTGACGCTGCATATGTTGACGCAGGGCCATGGTGCCAACATTGGCACCCTGGCCACGTTTCACCTTCTGCCCACAGATTCTACAAATGGCCATGTTCACCTACTCCGGCGGCTTAACAAAAAACTGCCACACCGCCGAGTAGGTGATTTTACCCCCAACACTCCGCACTGACTGACTGCTACTGCCGCTGCTTCCGCGAACCCCTGCACCACTACCCCGAGCACGTTTGGCTCCCGGCCTCCCACTGCTGCCACCCTGCTGATTCCCGGCTACGCTAGCGACTTTCTGGCTTCGCGCTGCCTCACGGGCAAGCTGCCACCCTCTTCTCCCAATGATGATGAAGCCCCTAATTCACCCGGCTCCCAAGTGCGATCAGCTACATCATCATCATCGAGTACTGTCTGCATGTCACTGATGTCCTCCTCAACGGTCTCTGGGTCAGGAGCCTGACCGCTCGCAACACCAGCTCCCACTCTACTCTCCTCATCACTACTTGCCCGCCTACTGGAGGAAGCTGCGGATGTCTCCTCACACATCTTGGCTGACCAGTAGCTGCTGACTGTCCTCTAGTAGCTCGTCCTCGCTGTATAGTGGAGCTGAACCCACAGCATATAATACTTCTCTGGCTGAGGAAACAGGAAAGGACAGAGGCAGTTTGAGGACAGGTGAGGGCACAGGGCATGCTCCAGGGCCATGCCATTGCCAAGGTTGTGTCTGACGAACCCACCGACTCTTGGCTGGGGGTGTCTGATGTCACTTGGGACAAAGTGGATGAACGAGTCAACAATTCAAGAACCGCTGGATTACTGGTCAAGACACGACCGCTAGATGACACCGGGAGCTCACACCTCTCGCTGCAACTCCTGCTGCCACGCCCCCTTACTCTGCTGCGACCTGTGCGTGCACCAGAAACATTTAGGCCTCTGCCTCTGTGCAGGGCCTGTCACTTCTCTGTCTGGCATACTGTTAGATCAAATAAATAAACAAAATGGAAATTAAAACACCCCAAAAAAGTGTGTAATTTTCTCACTTCACCATACAACGGCTAATAAGCCCCTTTTCCCTCCACTAATACACAAAAAAAAAGGGCTTTAGAACATATAACTGCACCGCTGAACGGCAAATAAGCCCTTATTTTTTTCCACTTATACACGACACAAAAAGCTTTGGAACATATAACTGCACCGCTGAACGGCAAATTAAATATATTTTTTTCCCACTAATACACACCAAAAAAGGCTTTAGAACATATAACTGCACCGCACAAGGGCAAATAAGACGTAGAAATATTTCCTTGTAATAAACCCTGTTAATGGCTGTATCAATCAGCACTTCCACCCCAATAACAAGAACGGTTTGCTGGAATTACAGAGCTGTATTATGGCAATTTGGATCCGCAGTCAGTGCAGCAAGGTGTAATAGGATTGTTCCTATTACCCAGACTGTAAACTCCCCTACTGAACCCTGTTCTACATAAATGTTGTGGAATGATTCCTCCCTACCCTTTCCCTGAACTTCTATACAGCAAAATAAAAGTTTTAAAGTCTTTTCTACCACTGTCCCTAGCGCCTGCTGACGTCTCTCCCTGCACTAATTACACTGGAAAATGGCAGAATCCAAGATGGCTGAGGTTATTTATAGGGCTGTGACATCACAGGGCTGGCTGGCTGCTGATTGGCTGCATGCATGGCATTGTGGGTGATCCCTCGTTCCCGGAATTCTTTGCTCCATGTCCTAACACGTGCAGCAGCCATTTTAGAAAAAATGGGATTCGTTACCACGAAGCGTCAGGAAATTCAGATTCGGTGCGAATTCTGATCGAATTCCACTTCGATTCGCTCGTCTCTAGTCAGAGCCTCAGCTATTATAAAGGGATATCATATATGAACGATATATACAATTGAAAGATTTCATGACACTAGGGAAGATCCTGTGGATGTGCGGTAAATAAAGGTCCAGCTGGCTGTTGCCAGTTGGGGGCGTGTCCCTGCACAGCCTGACACTGGCAGCACAGATTGGACAGGCTCATACTTTGCAGGTACACCCCCCCCCCCCAACTAGTGACACCCAGATGAACCTTCAATGAAAACCATTTATAACATCTAGTAGGAATAATAGAGGAGAGTCACAAGAATAGATGCATGGGAAATACTGTATGTGTAGTTACTAAGACTGAATTTCTTCCCAATGGCAGATGTAATTCATTCAAGACCGTCCCAAATCAGGTCAGCCTTGTACAATGTCAGACTAACCCACCCATTAACTCAAATTGGGGGTCACCTAACCCCTCACATAGAAGCTGCGCTGGAAATGCTTAGTAATATGTATTAGCCACTTAGCCAGTCGTGCGAGCCTCTGCGGGATTGGAGGGGGCGAGATCTTCTGCATATGACATCATGATATCACGGCTTCAGCCCCCCTGACAGATATTGCCTGTGACAAGGCCCCGCCAATAACAAGTTACTCCTGACCTGTTCCCAGATGGCATCCAGCCTTTACATTCCCCCCCGCGACCCCTGCCCAATGTGGCTGAAATTTAGCAATTATGGGCAATTCCATCCCTTTGTTTTTCCACGGCCGAGTTATGCAAATCCTCCAGCGGGATAACATATAGCGGCATTTACTTAGAGGGGATGAATTTATGCGCAGGAGCGTCCTAGACGACTCGCTTCTCGCCATCCCCAAAAATAATATTCATCCCCCGCCCCCCCCAATAGATTAACCTCTGTGTCACTGGCATGCATCTGTCAGCTGCCTCCATGCTTGTCTGCCAGCAATTCCAGAAAATCCCATGGAAATGATGAATTCGAGCAAGGCCGGCCAAGAACAGGGAACAGGTCACTGGACCAGCACCCTAAGAAAATAGTTGGGTCTACAGAACCCCTGATGGAGCCCCTGAGGAGCTCGTAGCGGGGGCCCCAAGGAGGATCATGTGACAGACTGTATAAGACTTTTTTTTATAATATTTTTTTTTCTTTAATTTTAGTCACCAAGGATCTGGAGCCCTTTTACACAAGGGCATCGGACCTGTAGGACGGAATGAAGAACTGTACCTTTAAAGAGGACACGCCCCCTCTCCTGACATGTCTTTGTAACTGTTCGCCTTCTCCATGGAATAACCACTCGGGATCATCTGTTCTTATGGCACTATGTTGTGTCATTCCTTTATTATTCCCACTACAAATGAATTGCCAGCATTCTGCAATAAAGGTCCAGCTGGATATTACCAGGTGGGGGCTTGTCCCTGCACGGTCTGGCGCTGGCACTGGCACTGGCACCCCCCCCCCTCCCCCCCCAACTCCTAAAACCCATCTGGACCTTTACTGAAGACTGCTAGCAATCCATTCATAACTGATAGAAGGAATATTAGATAGACAGACAGACAGATAGATAGATAGATAGATAGATAATAGATAATAGATAGATAGATAGATAGATAGATAGATAGATAGATAGATAGATAGATAGATAGATAGATAGATAATAGATAGAAGATAGATATGAGATAGATATGAGATAGATAGATAGATAATAGATAGATAGATAGATAGATAGATAGATAATAGATAAATAGATAGATAGATAATAGATAGATAATAGATAGATAGATAATAGATAGATAGATAGATAGATAGATAGATGATAGATATGAGATAGATAATAGATAGATAATAGATAGATAATAGATAGATAATAGATAGATAATAGATAGATAATAGATAGATAGATAGATAATAGATAGATAATAGATAGATAGATAGATAGATAATAGATAGATAGATAGATAGATAGATGATAGATAGATAATAGATAGATAGATAGATAGATAGATAGATAGATAATAGATAGATAGATAGATAGATAGATAGATAGATAGATAATAGATAATAGATAGATAATAGATAGATAGATAGATAGATAGATAGATAGATAGGAGATAGATAGATAGATAATAGATCGATAGAAGATAATAGATAATAGATAGATAGATAATAGATCGATAGATAGATAGATAGATAGATAGATAGATAGATAGATAATAGATAGATAGATAATAGATAGATAGATAATAGATAGATAGATAGATAGATAATAGATCGATAGATAGATAGATAGATAGATAGATAGATAGATAGATAATAGATAGATAATAGATAGATAGATAGATAATAGATAGATAATAGATAGATAATAGATAGATAATAGATAGATAGATATATATGAGATAGATAGATAGATAGATAATAGATAGATAATAGATAGATAGATAATAGATAGATAGATAATAGATAGATAGATAGATAGATAGTTATACAGATATGAGAGATAGAGCTTAAAGGGAGTCTGTCCCCACCATATGGCCATATACAGCGCTTACACTGCCCTATAGCACACCTATACATGAGTGTTATGGTACCTTTGTCTTTTTCTATAGACTTGCAGAAGCTGGAAAAACAAAGTTTAATTCATATGCAAATGAGCACTGGCAAGTGCCCGGGGGCGGCGTTCACTGTGTTGGCGCCCAGGCTGCTCTGCCATTTTTCATTGTTCCCCCGCCCCAGCCTCTGCCTATGCCCGCCCTCCTATTCCTTTGCATTATCCTTCAGTCCGGCTGAGATCCCGATCCTGTGCGCTGCCTTGCCGGGCCGGAGCATGCGCACTGCAATGCCCATGCGACGGCACACGCCACATTGCCGCTGGTTTCGCGCATGCGCAGTAGTTAAAGCGATGCCGTACCAACAATGGGCATTGCAGTGTGCATGCCCCGGCCTGGTGAGGCAGTGCGCAGGTGCGGGATCTCGGCCGGTGTTCCGTTAGATTTCCCTACCCTCGTCACTTCCGGCCGCACCACCCATGACGTGAGGAGGTGTGCTGCGCCGCGCAGGCGCACAACGTCAGGGTAGGGAAATTTCACAGCAGAGTTAGTTGGACACTGGCCGACACTGCGCATGCGCCGGGAGCCTCACCAGCAGTTAGGGTAGGGAAAAATTACGGGCCAGTGCGCAGGCGCGGTGATCGGATGGATGTTCTCAGCTGGACATCGGCTGACACTGCGCATGCGCTGGGAGCCTCACCAGCAGTTAGGGTAGGGAAAAATTACGGGCCAGTGCGCAGGCGCGGTGATCGGATGGATGTTCTCAGCTGGACATCGGCTGACACTGCGCATGCGCTGGGAGCCTCACCAGCGGTTAGGGTAGGGAAAAAGCCCTATATATGGCCATATGGAGGTGACAGACTCCCTTTAAAAAAAACGAGCAGAACAAAAATACTCTGTGTAAATGAATGAGCGGTTATCCTATTGAAATCAATATAAAGGGTCAATGGAGATGAATCTGTGCCAAAATCAGCGCCAAAAAAGCTTCATGTGAACACACCCTTATGCGGCGGAATTTCAGCACTAAAATCTGCATGGAAAATCCACATATAATACACACCTTGTGCATATACCCTAAAGGGGCTAAACTAATGCGAGGAATACAGGGCATGCCGCATAGTCTGTGCGGATTTTATCCGTTCCTTGTACGCGCGGTATACGCCATTCCTGTGCACTGGGTGCGGAATGTGATCAGATCTGAGAATTCGGATGCAGAATCCTCATGGAGCAATGTGAACCGAGGCAAACCGTTGGATGAGCCTCTGAACGGCGCGCTATATGAGCGAATATATTACAATGCGGATGGTAATGTCGCTGCACCGTGCCGCGGGGGCTCAGTTTCTTCAATCCAGTAAATTAAAGTTGGCGTCTAGCTCCGATGCAAGCCGCTACTGGTAAATATTATGTTATGGGCGCAGTGTGACATATCCAGTTTGAACGTCAGCTAATAGTCGCGTCTGCCACTTTGCATCAGCTTGCCGGTCCCCCGGCCGGTAAATGGTCCCCTTTGGGTTTCGGCTGTCACACAGAGCTGCCATGGAGAGCGTCAGATTAGCCAGAAATATAAGCAAAGTATTTATACGGATGAAAAAAAAATATTTTTCACACCTAACCTTATTAGAAGCAGCAGGTAGTCAGGCCCCGCAGCCATAGCGGGGTTCAAGGGGTTAAAAGAAAAGAAAATACTAGATTAATGCCTTCCATCTGCTGCACTGCACTGCCCCACGTCCCGATGACGAAAGCATCAGAAATTAATACAAACTTGTTGGAGGGCGATTTTTATTTGATAACACGGCTTATTTGGACAGGTGGGGGGAGACTCGGGTCAGAGCAGCTGGCGTGGGGCAAATAAAAAAATTTACGGGGGCAATAAAAAATGCAAAACATTTCAAAAATTGGACGAGGCTCAATGTAAACCGCGGAGTGAGTTATGATGGAAAATATCGGCATTATCATGTTTGTTCATAGTAAAGGCGCGTATTCTGGTCACGGCGGTATTATGGGTTTACATGGCGCTGGCATGGGCTATCGTGTTCACTCACAATTTTTTTTATTAGCACTTTTTTGGTTGGTGGATCGCCTCTTCAGCCGCTGGCACTCCAAATTTACTTAAATATTTTCTTTCTTCCCTATTAGATAAATATATAGATACTAGAAAGAAGATAGATAGATAATAGATAGATAGATAGATAGATAGATAGATAGATAGATAATAGATAGATAGATAGATAGATAGATAGATAGATAGATAATAGATAGATAGATAGATAGATAGATAATAGATAGATAATAGATAGTTGGATAGATAATAGATAGATAATAGATAGATAGATAGATAGATAATAGATAGATAGATAATAGATAGATAGATAAATAGATAATAGATAGATAATAGATAGATAGATAATAGATAGATAGATAATAGATAGATAATAGATAGATAGATAGATAGATGATAGATAATAGATAGATAATAGATAGATGGATAGATAGATAATAGATAGATAATAGATAGATAGTTATATAGATAGATAGATAGATAGATAGATAGATAGATAGATAGATAATAGATAGATGGATAGATAGATAGTTATATAGATAGATAGATAGATAGATAACAGATAGATAGATAGATAGATAGATAGATACTAGAAAGAAGATAGATAGATAGATAATAGAGAGATAGATAGATACTAGATAGATAATAGATAATAGATAATAGATAGAAAATAGATAGATAATAGATATATAGATAGATAGATAGATAGATAGATAATAGATAGATAGATAGATAGATAGATAATAGATAGATAGATAGATAGATATGAGATAGATAATAGATAATAGATAGAAAATAGATAGATAATAGGTAGATAATAGATAGATAGATAATAGATAGATAGATAGATAGATAGATAGATAGATAGATAGATAGATAATAGATAGATAGATAGAAGACATAGATAATAGATAGATAGATAGATAGATAATAGATAGATAGATAGATAATAGATAGATAGATAGATAATAGATAGATAATAGATAGATAATAGATAGATAGATAATAGATAGATAGATAGATAGATAATAGATAGATAATAGATAGATAGATTATAGATAGATAATAGATAGATAATAGATAGATAGATAATAGATAGATAGATAGATAATAGATATATAGATAGATAGATAATAGATAATAGATAATAGATAGATAATAGATAGATAATAGATAGATAATAGATAGATAATAGATAGATAGATAGATAGATAGATAGATAGATAATAGATATATAGATAGATAGATAATAGATAGATAATAGATAGATAATAGATAATAGATAATAGATAGATAATAGATAGATAATAGATAGATAGATAATAGATAGATAATAGAAAGAAGATAGATAGATAGAGTTATTTCAATGCAGAAACTGCATCACAATTGACAATTTCCGCTGAGCGTATTATAAGCATTTTTGATGTGAAAAATGTACTAAACGTGTTAAAAAAAATCCCTAAAGATCAAAAACAAAATTGTGATGAATCCGCGTAAACTCGTCGGCAGATTTCATGGATACTTTACATTGCTGTAGGAACAGGGAGCCCACATTCATTCTTTTTATATTTCAGTTTACTGTATCAGGTTTTTTCCTGTTCATTCTCTATTTTTCCAGGACAACCCCCAGCGTCGGAGACCGGAACGTATTCGCTGCAGCACGAGTTAGCGAGGTACACAGGTGGTGTAATAATAAGGCGCTTGAAATTGCAGGAAAGAGAGGATCTGTCATCGCATAGGTGAGCAGAAAACCTATTGCATTTATACATAATCCTCTAAAAAGGTTTAATTTTCACAGAAGTCCGAGGGAAGATTGAGTTTCAGCTCCGCTGCATTGCCTGAGGATGCCTGAGGTCTGGTTTCACAGGATCTGCATTGTGGGAGGGAGCGAGGTCAGACGCAGCCAAACTCTTTCCTAACCTCTTAAAGTTCTGGGATAAATTATATTAATAAAACTCCTGGTGGCGATGAATATGGTATTCTACAAGCGAAGGAAATTTCCAGCTCCCGATGATTATTTTTGCGGTTGTGATGTCAGCACGGAGCCATTTGTAAAACGACAGGGAAACAGACGACCTTTTGGTTTTCAACCTGTCAAACCATTTTACACCTACTATTGACTACGGGGTCAAGGTGACACTTGAATTTCCACCAGAAAAAAAGAAAATATGGTGAATTTACAAAGACATGTCATTTATAACAGCAGGCAGAATTATACTGCTCTATGCTACCCTATATTCCGCTTTAAGCCGGGCCTTAATACTTGTGTCATCTGATTCCCTGTGGCCATGTCTCACCACACAACTGACTTTACAATGCAATTTATGATCTAAGGAGCTTTTAAAAAATGTTTTCCTTGTAACTTAGTTTTAGTTATTTGGTTATTTTGTTGTATTGCTCAGCAAATAAACTTTTTGAAATCACATGTTGAAATTTCAACCTGTCCTGCCATGACCATGTTATAGAGCAGGAAGAGCAGAGCGGATTGATATATAGTTTTGTAGGAAAATATTCAGTAGAACTTAAATTTTATTCATTTAAACGTCTGTTCATTCTGGGCTTAGGAGTCCAGTGGGTGGTCCTTTTCACTGAGTGGCGCCACCTTCTGGAGTCCTAAGCTCAGAAAGAGCAGGGATTTAAATGGCTAAATTTCAAGTTATACTGAAACTTTTCCCATAAAAATATACGTTGATCTGTTCTGCTCCTCCTGCTCTAAACCTGCTGCCCATAGCTAGGATTGCTGTTATGAGAACCAAGATAAGGAAGAATACAACGGTAACTGTCCGGGTCCACCACCAACAATCTTCTAGCTATCTTCCTACCTGTATATCACTTCAGTTGGTAGATCTAAGGCTACTCCTAGGTATACCCTCTGCAAGGCAGGTTAGATTTGGCTTCTAGGGATCTAGGTTATGTTTTTGGAGCAAAGCGACAGAAAATGGGTGCAAACTCATAGGTAGAAGACCTATCATAAATTAAAGAGAAGTAGGAAAGTAGAACAAACGAAAATCAAAGCCAGGACACTTGGAAGAAGCCAAATCAGAAAACAAGGGTTTCATAAAAAAATAAATAAAAAAACAGCCAAAAAGTCAAAGCCAGGAGAAGCGATGGAAACCAAATCAGAAAACAAGGGCTTAAACCAGAAACAAACCAATGTCTAAAACACAGGAAGGTCCAAAAGGAATGCAGAACTGCTCAGAGAACAGAGAACAAACAGGAGCCAGGAATCAAACAAATGATAGTCATTGAAATACATTAAGTGCCTGCTTTATATTCTCCACCTAGCTCTGGGATTGGATGCTGAGCCAGGTAGGTACACAGTTGGCTCAGAGTCCAGGCTCATTGATAGGTCAAACAGCTGGAGCTTGGCTGGTCAGCATGGAAAATCTTCTTGAACAGCCATGTTCCTGACGTACAGATCACTTATGATCCCCTCCCCAGCATGACTACACTGACGGGTGGAGAAGCAGCCAGCTCTGGAATATGGCTGTGCAAGTTCCCAACCTCTGCATTTTCAATGTAAATAGTTCCCTTTAAAGTGAATGTTTTGCAGTAAACTACAATGTATGCAGTAAAGTGCCCCCTAGTGGAGCCTGCAGACAAATTGTTATAATTTAAGAGGGTTCCTTCCAACTTATTTTTTTTCCTACCCCAAATTAACTTACTTTTGCTATATTTCCCCATTCTCTGGGATCAGGTTATGTGGTGCACAATTTCTCTGGAAGTGCTGATATTACAATGCATTCGGAAATACTTTTTCAAATGTTGTGGCCTTGTGCTAAAATAAAATTTCTAAAAAAAAAATCAAGTTTCATCCATCTATCTGTTCTCAATACCCCATAATGATAAAGTGAAAACAGAATTGTTTGACAATTTATTAAAAAGGAAAATAAAAATTATGCCTGGACAAGTATTCAGACCCTTTGCTATGACACTTGAAATTTTGCTCTGTGGGCCTCCCATTTCTTTTGATCATCTTTGAGATGTTTCTACTAGTGATGGACGAACATCGGCCGGGACGTAAAAAATGTTCACGAACCGCGCGTTCGCGGCGGGCCCCATTCACTTTAATGGCAGGCGAACCTGAAAAACCTTCAGGTCATATTTGGAGCCACCAAATACTTACTAGAAGTGCACAAATTGTCCCACAACATGGACAGTGACATACCAGAGGGGGATCAATGGCAAAAATTCCCACAAAAAATATGTATTTTAATCAGGGGCCATTTTTATGCATCTTAAAGGGAAACTCAAAAATGTGCGATGCTGGAGCCTAAAAAAATATTATTTTAGGCCACGGGAGTACGGGCCCCAAAAATTAGGCATTCACCTGACAGAAAAGAACAAGTGATTATGTGGCTGGAGGTATATTAGATGGTCAGTGCATAACAATTTTACTGTAGGCCAGTGGAGTACAGACCCAAATATTAGGCATTCACCGGACAGAAAAGAACAAGTGATTATGTGGCTGGAGGTATATTAGACGTCACTGGATGACAATTGTACTGTAGGCCAGTGGTGTACAGGCCCCAAAAATTATGCATTCACTGGACAGAAAAGAACAAGTGATTATGTGGCTGGAGGTATATTAGATGGTCAGTGGATAAAAATTTTACTGCAGACCAGTGGAGTACAGGCCCCAAAAATGATGCATTCATCTGACAGAAAAAAACAAGTGAAGATGTGGCTGGAGGTACATTAGACGGTCAGTGGATAACAATTTTACTGTAGGCCAGGACAGGCCCCAAAAATTAGACATTCACCTGACAGAAAAGAACTTGTGATGATGTGGCTGGAGGTACAATAGGCGGTCACCGGCTACAAATTTTTACTGTAGGCCAGTGCAGGCCCTGAAAATTAGACATTCACCTGACAGAAACGAAATTGTGATTATGTGTCTGGTGGCATATTAGGCGGTCACTGGATAAAATTTTTACTGTAGGCCACTGGAGTAGAGGCCCCAAAAATTAGGCATTCACATGACAGAAAAGGTCTTTTATACTGTATATACATAAGACAAGGACCATTCTTTGTTCTGGGTGGTGGCGGATATGTGTGGGCTGGCATGAGGAAATTCAATTACACGTGGTCGTCACAGGTGTTGAATTCCTCCGAGATCCATGCCTCATTCATTTTTAGAAATGTAAGGTAGTCCACACTGTTGTGAGCTAGGCGAGTGCGCTTATCAGACACGATCCCCCCTGCTTTGCTAAACGTCCTTTCGGACAGGACACTCGACGAGGGGCAAGCCAAGAGTTCCATGGCAAATTGTGCCAGCTCTGGCCATAGGTCAAGCCTGCACACACAGTAGTGCAGGGTTCCTCGCTTCTCAGAGCGTCCACATCGGCCGTTAACCCAATGTAGTCGGACACCTGTCGGTCTACGCCAGTGGTCGGCAAAGTGCGGCTCGCGAGCCCGCAAGCGGCTCTTTAGAACCTTCAATGCGGCTCTTTGGTGCGGGCTGGCGGGTGGGCGGCCGCGCAGCCATATCGCGCCGCTCAAGCTGCTTGCAAAATGTCCATCATGCGCCTCCTGCCCCGTCTGTCTGCTCCTTCCACTTTATGAATGAAGCAGGCAGGCGGGGCAGAAGGCGCATGACAGAGGGTGAGATGTCACGCTGCGCACAGCAGCAGAAGGACGGGCAGCGGCAAACTTTCTGCAGAACACCGGTCATGTGAGGAGTGGTGAAGAGGCCGCCGCTCAGGAGGAGCAAAATGTCCTGCAGGAGAAAGGTAGGAGCTGCCCCCGGTGTGTGCACAGCGCCGGGAACTGCACCGGCCCTGCCGCAATTGTCCCTGCCTCCTCCCTTCCCCCCACTAATACATTACTTTACTTACTGGAGGGCACTTATGGAGGATATCTGTGGAGGGCACTTATGTGGGATATCTGTGGAGGGCACTTATGGGGGATATCTGTGGAGGGCACTTATGGGGGATATCTGTGGATGACGCACTTATGGGGGATATCTGTGAAGGGCACTTATGGGGGATATCTGTGGAGGGCACTTATGGGGGATATCTGTGGAGGGCACTTATGGGGGATATCTGTGGAGGGCACTTATGGGGGATATCTGTGGAGGGCACTTATGGGGGATATCTGTGGAGGGCACTTATGGGGGATATCTGTGGATGACGCACTTATGGGGATATCTGTGGAGGGCACTTATGGGGGATATCTGTGGATGACGCACTTATGGGGGATATCTGTGGAGGGCACTTATGGGGGATATCTGTGGAGGGCACTTATGGGGGATATCTGTGGAGGGCACTTATGGGGGATATCTGTGGAGGGCACTTATGGGGGATATCTGTGGAGGGCACTTATGGGGGATATCTGTGGAGGGCACTTATGGGGGATATCTGTGGATGACGCACTTATGGGGATATCTGTGGAGGGCACTTATGGGGGATATCTGTGGATGACGCACTTATGGGGGATATCTGTGGAGGGCACTTATGGGGGATATCTGTGGATGACGCACTTATGGGGGATATCTGTGGAGGGCACTTTTGGGGGATATCTGTGGAGGGCACATATATAGCATCTTATGCTATATATGTGTCATCCACAGATATCCCCCATAAGTGCGTTATCCACAGATATCCCCCATAAGTGCCCTTATGTACTATGTTACTATATAGTGACCATAAAGTAATAAGTGCGTCATCCACAGATATCCCCCATAAGTGCGTCATCCACAGATATCCCCCATAAGTGCGTCATCCACAGATATCCCCCATAAGTGCGTCATCCACAGATATCCCCCATAAGTGCGTCATCCACAGATATCCCCCATAAGTGCGTCATCCACAGATATCCCCCATAAGTGCGTCATCCACAGATATCCCCCATAAGTGCGTCATCCACAGATATCCCCCATAAGTGCGTCATCCACAGATATCCCCCATAAGTGCGTCATCCACAGATATCCCCCATAAGTGCGTCATCCACAGATATCCCCCATAAGTGCGTCATCCACAGATATCCCCCATAAGTGCGTCATCCACAGATAACACAGATGTACAGCAGTTCTCAGAAACAGATATCCACAGATATCCCCCATATGTGCGTCATCCACAGATATCCCCCATATGTGCGTCATCCACAGATATCCCCCATAAGTGCGTCATCCACAGATATCCTCATAAGTGCGTCATCCACAGATATCCCCCATAAGTGCGTCATCCACAGATATCCTCATAAGTGCGTCATCCACAGATATCCCCCATAAGTGCGTCATCCACAGATATCCCCCATAAGTGCGTCATCCACATTACATCCACATCTGCAGACAAGTTTAATAAAAGTAAAAAATGATAAAGATAAAATAAAATAATAATCAAGATCCAAATAAAAGAAAGTACATATAAAAGTGTTCAAAAACACACTCTGGGCTCATGCCCACGAATGTAAGGGCGCCGTGCCTGTGCTGCGGACCGCAAATAGCGGTCCGCAATGCACGGACACAGACCATGGGGCAGCTGCATGAGGATCGCGGACCCATTCACTTGAATGGGGTTCGCGATCCGCATCCGACTGCCCGCACCGCAAAAAAGTACCGCAAGCTGAAGTGAATGAATCCATGATGCGGCTGCACACGACCGTGTGCCCGCCGTTGCCATATTGCAGGCCGCATACGGCGGGTCCGCAATACACGTGCACTGGCCGCGTGCAGCCCGCATTAAGGACCCATTCACTTCAATGGGTCCAGGGTCCGGGATATGAGTGCTACAGAGTGCTTCTGTGGTGCTTCTGGCTGTGCCTCCGCACCGCAAAAAAGTAGTGCATGCGCTACCTTTTTGCGGTGCGGAGGCACAGCCAGAAGCACCACGGAAGCACACTGTAGCACTCATATCCCGGATCCTGGACCAATTGAAGTGAATGGGTCCTTAATGCGGGCTGCACGCGGCCAGTGCACGTGTATTGCGGACCCGCCGTATGCGGCCTGCAATATGGCAACGGCGGTCACACGGTCGTGTGCATGAGCCCTAATAGTCCTCACTGGTACTGTTGACGCAATATTTTAGGTTTTAAAAATGTGGCTCTCGAAAGAAATTTAAATCGTGGTTTTTGCGATATTTGGCTCAGTTGACAAAAAAGTTTGCCCACCACTGGTCTAGGCGTTCCCTGAGGCTGGATCCAGAGGGCGGCTCTCGATGGGTTGGTTGCAAGAATTATCTCATATCCGAAGTGACCAACACATCTTCAAACCGCCCTCTTCTTGCAGGCGCGGTAGGATTGGTACCTGCACCTGTTTCTCTGTGGGTGGAAATTCCTCTGCCAGCGCCCGCAACAGCAGAATGCAGCATCTCTCGCAGCAAGGCCTGGAAATGCTGCATTCTGACAGCCCCCTGTGATGCTGGTAACATGTCCTCTATTTTGTGTTTGTACCGGGGGTCTAAGTACGTTGCCACCCAGTACTGGTCCCTACCCTTTATGCTTTTTAAACGGGGGTCCCTCTTCAAACACTGGAGCATGAAGGCTCCCATTTGCACTAAATTGGAAGCGGTGGAGCACCCTGGCTCCTGCTCATCGGCCAGGAGAATGTTGTCCTCGGTCTCCTCCCCCCAGCCACGGACAACACCAGGGATCCCCGAAAAGTTTAAATTCCCCCTCAAAGCCTGCTCTTCTTGCTCCTCCTCCTCCCCCACAGCCACCATCCTCCTCTGACTCCTCTTCAGACTCCTGCTGACTTGTCTCAGATGGAGTAGTCCCCCCTGAGAATTCATTCAGCATTGTGACTTCCTCATCTTCCAGCTCCTGCTCCTCGACGGCTTGATTTATGACACAACACAATGCACACTCCAGAAAGAAGGCGTAAGGTACAATGTCACTGATGGTGCCCTGGCTGCGACTGACCAGTTTGGTGATCTCATCAAATGGCAGCAGAAGTCTGCATGTGTCGCGCATGATCAGCAACTGGCGTGGTGAAAAGAAACCAAGCTCCCCAGAACCTGTCCTGCTGCAGAGTTCGTACAGGTAGTTGTTAACGGCACATTGCTGCTGGAGCAGCCTATCAAGCATATACAAGGTGGTGTTCCAGCGCGTCGGGCTGTTACAAATCAGACGTCAGACGGGCAGGTGGTGTCGCCGCTGAACTTCAGCAAGGCGAGCCATGGCCGTGTAAGATATTCTAAAATGGCCAGAGATAAAATGGCCTGAACTCCCCACCTCTTCCTCTCTTGTGGGCACCCATGTGACGTCCATCGACACATCATCATCATCACCTTTACCACCACTGACATTAGAGATCTCGGAGTAGGCAGCAACAGCGGGGACCACCCTCCTTGGGCTGATCTGGGTACTGTCGTCAGACCGCTGGGTGGCAGCCGTTGCTACCTACCTTCCTCATCCGATGCCAAGAAAGGCTGCGCATCGGTAAGGTCTGGGAATGGTGGTGTCTTTGGGGGTGCACACAGCAGAGAGTGAGGAGGGTGCAGATACAGAGGATGAGGAGTGTGCAGAAGCGGAAGGCTGAGTGAGCCACTCAGCCAACTCTGTTGCGTCCTTTGACGTAATCGCACGCACCTTCTCCAACTTCCAACTTAGGCTCTGGCCTGGTGTACCTGCCCGACCCCTACCACCCCTGCGGAATGGCCTGCCTCTTCCTCTGCCTGTCATTTTCAAAATGACCCTGTGCCAAAGTCCCTAGAAAAGAGCAGTATTTGTGGAAGCAGGTATATCACAGACCTCAATATTTGGTTGAAGTCGGTATATTGCACCCCTCAATCAGTATTTGGTGGAAGCAGGTATATAGAACTCCTTAATCAGTATTTTGTATAAGCAGGTATATCACACCCCTCAATCAGTATTTTGTGGAAGCAGGTATATCAAACCCCTCAAACAGTATTTTGTGGATACAGGTATATCACACCTCTCAATCAGTATTTTGTATAAACAGGTATAAATAACACCTGAATCAATATTTGGTGGAAGCAGGTATATGGCACACCTCAATCTATATTTTGTGAAAGCAGGTATATCAAACCCCTCAATCAGTGTTTTGTGGAAGCAGGTATATCGCACCCCTCAATCAGTATTTTGTGGAAGCAGGTATATGAAACCCCTTAATCAGTATTTTGTGGAAACGGGTATATAAAACCCCTTAATCAGTATTTTGTGGAAGCAGGTATATCGCACCCCACAATCTGTATTTTGTGGAAGCAGGTATATCAAACCCCTCAATCAGTATTTTGTATAAACAGGTATATAGAACACCTGAATCAATATTTGGTGGAAGGAGGTATATCGCACACCTCAATCTGTATTTTGTGGAAGAAGGTATATCAAACACCTTAATTAGTATTTTGTGGAAGCAGGTATATCAAACTCCTTAATCAGTATTTTGTGGAAGCAGCTATATCGCACCCCTCAATCTGTATTTTGTGGTAGCAGGTATATCAAACCCCTTAATCAGTATTTTTTGGAAGCAGGGATATTGCACCCCTCAATTTGTATTTTTTGGAAGCAGGTATATCAAACCCCTTAATCAGTATTTTGTGGAAGCAGGTATTTCGCACCCCTCAATCTGTATTTTGTGAAAGCAGGTATATCAAACCCCTTAATCAGTATTTTGTGGAAGCAGGTATATCGCACCCCTCAATCAGTATTTTGTGGAAACAGGTATATCAAACCCCTTTTCAGTATTTTGTGGAAGCAGGTATATCGCACCCCTCGATCAGTTTTTTTGGGGGCAACAGATATATCGCACCCGTTACAATTAGTTATTCCAATAGCATTTGTCCCTCTATATAGCTGCGGTATCGCAGCAGAACCGCACACAACTGCTGCACAATACAAATGCACTATAATATACTTTCTATGTTAGAAAGTATATTATAAGTATATCACACCCCTCAGTATATCACACCTATTGATAGCACACCTATACCAGTCCTTAAAAGGACTTTTGTGGCCCCAATAGCTAGCGTTTGGTGTCCCTAACAGTCTGTCCCTGCTCCACAAAGTAACCTCTCCTTACACTGGCAAAACACAGAATGTAAAATGGCTGACAGATCAGGTTCTGTTATAGAGTGGGGGTGTGTCCATGTACTTAAATGTCTCAATTGGCTGTCCTGTCCCACCTGATGGATGTGTCATGGGTCAAAGTTCGGCGCAGTGCAAAAGAATATGGCTCATGCTAACATCGCCATATGTTCGGTAAATCACGAACGAGCAAAGTTCGCCGTGAAACAACCTCCGGGCGAACCTCAAGGTCATCTCTCATTTCTACACCTTAGAGTCACCTGTGGTAAATTCAGTTGATAAGACATGATTTAGGTAGACACAGCCCGGTCTATATAAGATCTCACTGCTGAAAATGCCTTTTAGAGCAAAAACCAAGTCACGAGAAGAAAAGGACTGTCTGTAGAGTTCAGAGACAGGATTGTGTGGAGGTAAAGATCTGGAGAAGAGTACAAAAATTTCTGCTGCACTGAGAGTTAACAAAAGTTTCTCTGGTCGGATGAAACCAAGATTGAACTTGTTTGCCTTATTTCTAAGTGTTGTGTCTGGAGGAAACCAGGCACTGCTCATGACCTGCCCAATACCATCCCTACAGTGTATATTGGGGGACAGAGAGACTGGTCAGAGTTGAGGGAAAGTTGAATAGAGCAAAGTCCAGAGACATTTCTAATGAAAACCTGATCCAGAGAGCTCTGGACCTCAGACTGGGCTGAAAGATTACCTTCCAACAAGACAATGACCCTAAGCACACATCCAAGATAACACAGGAGTAGCTTAGGGACAACTCTGTCAATGTCCATGATAGGCCCAACCAGAGCCCTGACTTGAACCCATTGGGAACGTCATCAATGAAAGAGTGTTTAGGAGGCAGATGCACTCTTCCTCCATCTGAGCATGCATGATGATCATTACTGTGCAGTACCACACATGCCTCCATAAAAGTCTTGTGAGATTGAGAAACAGCTCTCATTGTTTGAACACTGCTTGTTTGTGGATTAATTTAAATGATCAGGACTGATATTCTGCTGTTTGGCCACAAGATGCTGCTGTTTCTTAAACACAGCTAATAGACTGAAGATATTTGAATATTTAAAGGAGGTGGAGTTTGAGAACTTGCTAGAACAAGCAGCAGCCATCTTAGAAGAGGAATTGTGTATCAGCAGAGGATCTGATGAATCCAGGAGTGAGAGGACCCCTCAGTGACCATAGCTGCAGCTGAGTGAAGCTGATCGTTGTCCAAGACCCAGGGCCTGTCCAGGGAAAGGAGGATTGTTTTCAGGAAGGCTGATAAGAGCTGAGGAACAAAGTTCAATACCCTGCGGGACCTCATGTTTGCTGGAGAGACTAGTTGTTCGGTTCAGAGTTATCAGCGGATAAAGAGCAGACCCGGGTCAGTAAGATCGTGCACGCACCTCACTGCAGTGTTGGCGCCTAGAGACTGAGACCAGGCCTGTAGTTAGCTAGTTAGGGTCTCTGCCTAAAGACCAGGCCTAAAGTGTTGCTACTGTTAGTACAAGGACTCCATTACTAAAAGGGACAAGCACATTTGAGAGCTGATAAACACCCCCACGAACTCAATCCAGTTCAACGTTTTGCTCAGGAGTAATACTCAGGCACGTGCTACTGTACTAGTTATGGGAGGAGGAATACTATAGAGCACGGTAAGATTGTAAACTGTTGTGTTGTACCGCAGGCTAGCCAGTACTAAGCACCCAAACAATTGTTTGTGTTTGCTTCATGGTAATAATAGACACGGTGAGGCAGTTTTAGTTGTGCCCGCCAGTAAGTAAATTACCGCAAAATTTCCTCCGGCATCTGTCATAGGGTGCCGTGCAACACAGGGGCCTCAGCCTTCGGGCTGGGTGTATGTACATTTATTTTATTTTCTCAGCATTTGTGGTTGTGTTTATTACCACGTGTTAGTAAAATTCTGTTTTGGCAAAAGCTGGTGTTGGAGTTGCTTTCCTCATTCATGACTTCGCTGTATCCTGGGGAGCCCACCCCGGTACACGGCTTACAGTCTGGCTGCAGCTTCTTCCACTCTCCTCATTTACCACATATGCAGAGGCGAGCATAAATATAAATAGGAGGATAAATGAACGTTCATTATCACACTGCCACACACTGAAGCATTCCTTACAATGTGGTGATTCAGCAATCCAATTGATTTAATTTGAATATTTTTCCCATGGATCATTGCCTTGAAAATAAGTCTCCATATAACTTTTGGGTCTCTTCAATGAGAACCTGTACTCCACGTGTAGATGGATTAGGTTTGATTAAACTGGCTGCAGTGGAAGGCAATGCATACTGCTGTATACAGTTAGCCTAGAGATTGTAAATGCTGGTCTTTCTGCCCATAAGATACTTATTTAACCCTTTCAGGACCTCTGCACATCGATCGGGAAAGCCGTTGGTTCACTGTAAAAGCTCTGGTTCCCTTGAAGAAACCAGGGGTTTTAGAACTATAATTCCTATGGAGCCCTGCAGGTGGAAGGGCTCCATAACAAGGTAGCAAATCTACAATGAGCCAATTAATGCAATGATTGCATCTAGAGTGACTTAGAAAAAAGTAAAAAAAAAAAAAAAAGTAAATATAAACAAAATAAAAAAGTTCAAATCAACTTCAACTCCCTTTCTTTCCCCGTAATTAAAATAAAAAAAAATAAAAAGGCATCATAGGCATGGCTGCATCCAAAAATGCACAAACTATTAACATATAAAAATATTTATCCCATAAATGGCGTAACGGAAAAAAATGAAAATGACTGATTCACAAATTTTTTTGCCGATTCATTTTCTCCAAAGGACAGTAAAAGGACAACTTGTGCTAAAAAAACCAAAAAAAAAACAGCCCTCATACATTCATGTAAACGGGAAAAAAATGGCTCTGAAAAATAAAATGTTAAAGTGGAGACTACCATGGTGTTGAGGGGGTTAATAGTGAAATAACTCTGGCTCATATATTCACAAAATTACAGCAGATAAAATGTTTTTTTTCTGTGTACAAATCGCTCCACCAACTAAAGGCTACATTCACACGTCAGTATTTTTCTATATCCCGATTTTCGGTCCGTTTTTTGCGGATTCGTTTTTCCTGAAAATGTTTCCGTATGTCATCCGTATGTCATCCGTTTTTTGCGGATCCGCAAAAAACGGAAACATGTATAAATTTCAATAAGCATACGTAATGACATCCGAATGTCTTCCGTTTTTTGCGGATCCATTGACTTTGTATTGTACCAGGATCCGAATTTTGCGGAAAAGAATAGGACATGTTTTATATTTAAACGGACATGCGGAACGGAACAACGGAAACGGACAGCACACATTGTGCTGTCCGATTTTTTCCAGGACCCATTGAAAATGAATGGGTCCAGATCTGGTCCAGATCTGTTCCGCAAAAAACGGAACAGATCAGGAAAGAAAAAACGGACGTGTGAATGGACCCTAAGAACGTTTCTTAGTTGGTGGAGCGATTTGTACACAGAAAAATAAATTTTATCTGCTGTAATTTTGTGTATATATTGCCTGGGGTGGGAACCCTATATACAGCAGCAACCGACTGTTTGCGAACAAATTTTTGTATCAAATAACTCTAGCTCATACATTTGTAAATGAGCCCCATTGACATACATCTTCCGCCTTGCTTGCTAACTTTGCAGCTCATGTACTGTAGGCACTGTATCCCTGTTCAGGGTCTTATCACCCAACAAACAGGTGCAGCACCAATCTGGGCTCAGTCTGGTTCACTCTAGGGGCCTTATAACCACTGTATGGGATACTTGGATGGAAGTGCAGTTACTTGCTGTGCAGATGGACAGTGTCAGAGATCACAAAACTAAGAAGATCAGGATGAGTAAGTTATGGGATCTGCCAGGAGGGAGAATGAATGGATGAAAGTGCATAGAACTATGGGAGAAAAATGAACACATTTGATAAAATAATATCAATATTTTACATTTGTAACAGTAGTTTTCTAAATAGTAATTAGTCATCCAGATTGGTTAACTGTACTCGTAGACTAGAAGAACGAGTTTTCCTTAAAGGGAATGTGTTATCAGAAAATGACCCAGTGTTTAAATCGCTCCTAGAAGCTCCTTTGCATATATTCAAACATCATTTTTCTCAGCCATGCGGACACATATGAACATGGGACCAACACAGATGTCTTCAGCTGCCAAGTGGCCATATAACAGGTCAGTCAGTGTCATGGGTACAAATCTGCTGACAGATGCCCTTTAAAATAAACCATTTCCAAGCAGTAGGGTGGGGCACAGCTCACCAAGACACAGTTTGCCAACAATGATGGATCATAGTAAATCGCCACTTGATGGGTCTATGAGGTCCTGTTTAGGAATTGATTGCATGAATTTCGCACTGCACTGGAATCTGATGGCGGTCCACATTCGAGGCATATGAAAAAAAAAAATCTGCATGGATAAAACGTATTCTCGTCGATCTTGATCTCTCTGACAGATTAGCTCCATTGTATTGGGCTAATAATCATGCGCACATTAAACTCTGCATTTGCGTAGTAAATATGAGCGTCAGCCTGGGATTTCTGTAGTAAATGGTACATCTCACACGTATGGGTCATACACTCCCTCTTTTGCACAGGGCCCAGCATTGACCTCATACGTCCCTATTCATGGAGGTCACTCAGATCTGAATTCTCACTTTTGGATTTTCTAATTGAATAAATGATAAAATATTCCCTACATACAAGCAGGATCTGGCCAGATGTCATATCCAGTACAATAGACAGCTGACCACATGAAATGTCATTGTGGACTTGCTCATCAGCCTTGCTTACTGTCCCCCTACACTATATGAATATGCTCCTGTATGGAGACGGAGGAGGCTGCAACCCACTTGGACGGTAGACAGGGTACGAGGCGGACCCGGCTTGGCTGTGCAGCCCTGCTTGATTTTCTTGGCTGCGGAGCATTATTTTTTGCTTCCCCTCTTAATGGGCTGTGTCCCAAGACAGACTCAGGTGGGGCAACCTCAGGCTCCTGCCTGTCCCAAGGGACACCTCATTTTATGCTTAAGAAAAAAAAAATATATAGAAATTAAGCAAACCTTTCCAAAGCTAACCCTGCCCATGGCACACACACACAGTCACACACATAGAGTGAGAAGCGGAGTGTGGGCAGAAATAAAGAGTCTGTGTAACACCTAGAAGGGGTTAACAGCAAAATATTGTTTAAAAAATGTTTCATTTTAAGTATTAAAGGGAATGTGTCATCAGAAAATGACTATTGTTTTAAAAAAAAAAAATCTAATTTTCTATGTCACTATTAGGGATGAGCAAAAATGTTTAATCCAAAGTCGATTCGCATAAAACTTCGTTCTAATATTGTACGGAGCAGGAGCTCCGTACAGTATTAGAATGTATTGGCTCCGATGAGCCGAAGTTATTGCCGAAGGTACCACCTGGAACCGAACCCGAGTTCAGGAAATGTTTTTTTACAGTATAAATCAATTTCTGAAGTTATTATGCGAAGTCTCACAAGACTTCGCTAAATAATAACTTCAGCTCATCGGAGCTAATACAATCTAATACTGTACGGAGGTCCTGCTCCTGCTCCGTACAGTATTAGAACATAGTTTTATGCAAAGTCGATTCGCTCATCCCTAGTCACTATCTATCTATCTATCTATCTATCTATCTATCTATCTATCTATCTATCTATTATCTATCTATTATCTATCTATCTATCTATCTATCTATCTATCTATCTATTATCTATCTATATATCTATCTACTGTATCTCCTATCTATCTATCTATCTATCTATCTATCTACTGTATCTCCTATCTATCTATCTATCTATCTATCTATCTATCTAATCTATTTAATATATATTATCTATCTAATCTATCTATCTATTAATCTATCTATCTATCTATTGTAGGAAGGTGCAAGGGACCGTGATTGACGCAAGGTATGTGTCACCGAGGTTCCTGGCCTCAGTGAAGTAAGAGCCAGTTTTCATGTGTCAGTAGCAGTTGCTGTTTGACACCTTGATAGCTGTAATAGCTGATCTGGGGCTCCTCTTACTGGGAGTAGTCAAAGTGCTGGGTGGGTGACTACTCCCCACGTTCCAGGCCGGGTCTTGACTGGCCTATATAAAAAAAACAGCCAGCAGTGTCAGCTGGTGGTAATTACCTCTCTCTCTAACAGAGCAGCGCTGGCAATCGCTGGATTGGGATCTGAGCAGTGTGCTAGGCTGGAGGCCTGAGTTTGGGAGGTCTGCTCTGTCCTGAGCAATACTGATCGGGTGTGAACTAACACCTAGGATAACAGGTGACTGTTTCGCTGTATGAAGTGTCTAGGTGTGAGCAAAAGACCAACCAGTTGCTGCTACAACACGTGATGGCTTTGCAGACAGGAGAAACCCCGAGCGTCCACGATGCCCGGAAGGCCTGTGCAGAGGTCGGGAGCTGTGATATCACCTGTTGTGAATGGTGGATTATTGTAATCCAGCCTGTGGTGATAACGAGATGGCGTCTGAAATGTTATCTGTACAGAATATAAAATCATGACCTATTATTAGGCCTAAAGGCCAGTGTGAAAACTGCAGGACTATATAAATTTTTCTTAAATACAGAATGACATGGAAAACAAAAAAAACCCTGTACAACAAAAATTCTTTAAAAAATATGTTTTAAAGGGATTCTGTCATGACATTTTAAGCCTATAACCTAAACATATGGCTAGGTCCGTCCAAATAGCCTGAATTCGAAACTGTACTTATTAAATGTGCCTGTGGCTCTATTAGCACATAAAACAAGTTTTTATAACCTGTCATTCACCTACCTAAGGTGCCCAAGGGGACGTCGCTTCATACTGGGTGCCCGGCTGCAGCCATCTCCGTCTGGTGCCCAGCGTCGCCTTCCCAGTTGAAATCGCCGCCTTCCTCACCTCAGCCCCGCCTCCGCAATCGTCCGGTCCCTCAGGTTATGCCTAGTGCGCACGCGCGGGATCTGGCAAAGGGACCGGACGATTGCGGAGGCGGGGCTGAGGTGAGGGAGGCGACGCCGGGCACCAGACGTAGATGGCTGCAGCCGGGCACCCAGTATGAAGCGACGTCCCCTTGGGCACCTTAGGTAGGTGAATGACAGGTTATAAAAACCAGTTTTATGTGCTAATAGAGCCACTGGCACATTTAATAAGTACAGTTTCGGATTCAGGTTATTTGGACGGACCTGTCCATATGTTTAGGTTATAGGCCTAAAATGTCATGACAGAATCCCTTTAAACAATGTCATTTATTCGGAGGACTCATTCTCTTTAAAACAAAAACATACAATGAAAATAAAACAAAAATACACAAAAAATGTACATTAAATGCATTTAAACATTTTTAGAATAAAAATGTAAAATAAATTACATTTTAATTGAGCATCCATTTCAACATATTTTAATAAAATGGAAATAATAATTGCAGGCAAATATTTCATTTTTGGTAAGAACTTATAAATATGCTTAACATATGCGCACAACATACACCCTCTAGACATTACAATGCAGCAATCATATAGGATTCTTGATCTGTGCACTATTAATAGAGATAGATTAGGAAGGACCTGTGCACCACCACCTGGTGGATACTGGTGTGAGACAGGTATTTATTTACCTGCAGAAGACTATATAATGACACTAGAGATGAGTAAATCGATTCTAGAGAATCAAAATTCGGCCCAATCTTTTTTGAAAATTCCAGATTCTATATAATTTGAATTTTTGGTGAGACCCTAATCAAATTTTAAGAAAATCACTTATCTCTAGTTGGCAGTAGTGATCACATTTTGGGTTCTTCTAGGTATCTTGGGAAGGAACATTAGGAGGAGGATGTCTATAGAATATCAGCTCTCTTTCAGCTTATAGGTACAGTTTCACAGGTTCTACTAATATTCTTTTTTATATATTTTTTTATATATATATATATATATATATATATATATATATATTTTTTTTTTTTTTTTTTTTAACTCCTTACAATAATATTTATGCTGAACTGTGCTGAGGAGGAGTATTGTGACTCTCCATGTAGGACCATTTCACAAGCTAGTATAAGTGGTTCCTGTAGAGTACTGGCTGGAGTTGCAGGTTTATCAGGATCTCTATTTTAGTGGTGCTGTATATTCGCAAATTGTAAGTAGTAATATAATCTGATGTTGGTCCAACTAATTTTTGAATGTTCACAGAAGCATTTTGAAAAATAATTTCAACTTGATCCCTTAAGGACCTTTCACATAGACAGATATTCAGGTGAGCGATCGCATTTGTGAAGGATCGTTCCCGATTGTTGCCATGTGTTAATGCGCCTAGCCAATACCATGTTTTATGTCATGTTTTTAATTCCTTTATTGTACTCACCATCACCACCTCCTCAGGCAGAGAGTTCCATAGTCTCACTGCTCTTACCGTGAAGAATCCACTTCTATGTTTGTGTAGAAACCTTCCTTCCTCCAGATGCAGAGGATGTCCCCTCGTCACAGTTACAGTCCTGGGGATAAATAGATGATGGGATAGATCTCTGTACTGACCCCTGATATATTTATACATTATTATGTATACGTTATTAGATCATCCCTTAGTCGCCTTTTATTAAACTGAATAACCCTAATTTTCCTCCTCTGTACCCTCTCTAGCTCTGCTATGTCTGCCTTGTTCACAGGAGCCCAGAACTGTACACAGTCCTCCATGTGTGGTCTGACTAGTGATGTGTAAAGTGGTAGGACTATGTTCTCATCACCGGCATCTATGCCCCTTTTGATGCAACCCATTATCTTATTGGCCTTGGCATCAGCTACCTGACACTGGTTTCGACAGTTTATTTTGCTCTTCATTAAAATTCCTAAGTCCTTTTCCATGTCAGTGTTTCCCAGTGTTTTACCATTTAGTATGTACGGGTGACTTGCATTATTCCTTCCCATGTGCATAACCTTACATTTGTCAGTGTTAAACCTCATCTGCCACATATCTGCCCAAGCCTCCAATCCTTTATACCTCCTTTCCTTTTATAATTCACTCCTGATTTTGGCTTCCAATACTGCATTAGGAAATTAACTGTGTGGCCATCCCCTTAATGGTTTTCAAAAGAGCACCTATTGACTTGCTTTGATTGGAGCTCCGCCCATGTAAAAGGACCCCTATGTCCAAGTACATAAGTCACCCATATAACCTGTATCTTTCCAGCAGAGCCAAGTGCATAGAGCCTGTACTGAGGGACATGGACTATCTGATTTTTGTGTTTTTTTCAGTTTGAATGCCCTATTCAATGGGGCTGATGCACATGTAGACACTGGGAAATAATTCCCAACCAAAGAACAGCAGTCCAGATTCCAATTGACAGAAATGGGAAGCAGATTCCATGTGGAATATGGCATCAATCTGCTGTGTGAACGAGTCCTTATAGGCCAGGAAATGCCCTCTTGGAAAAGGGTAGGTGAATAAGCTCTCGTCAAGGAGGAAGAAAGCTGTCTTTTTAGTGCCACCTAGTGGAGGTAGCAAGCCTATAAGTTAATGTCTGACACTTGCAGTCCTTGCAATGTGACTTGGGATATAAACCAAAACCAGAATGTTTTCCGTAAGGAGAAGACCCTGCCTACACTGATGAGGGGCAATAACTCCAAGAATGTTTTCTGCAGATGAGCATTTTTTTTTTTTGTGGAAAAGTAATTAATTATTATTTGTAAGTAGAGATTAGCAAATTTCTTAAAATTTGATTTGGGTCTAAATTAAGGATGAGAGGATCAATTTTACCAGGTTGTAATTCCCAAAAAGTTCAGATTCCAACGAATGCAAGTTTTTTGTGATATGTTTTGGAGAATTGCAGAAAGAGAGAGAGAATGCCCATAAACCCAGAGGGGCATTGCCTGGTCTACAATACATGTGCACATGTACTCTGCATACTAGGTGGTCTCCATAATGAGAAAGAGTACCTCCCTGGACAAAATATATGAATTGTTGAGAGTACCATACTGGGATCTCTCTTTACTTCTTTATCTCTCTCTCACTCTCACTCTCTCTCACTCACTCACTCACTCACTCACTCTCTCTCTCTCACTCTCTCTCACTCTCTCTCTCTCTCTCTCTCTCACTCTCTCTCTCACACACACACACACACTTTGGTTCAGGTAGAATCAATTTGTGTCCGAACCAAAGTTTTCTCAAAATTAGGGAAACCTGAAGCAAAGCGAATCTTGAAAAGTTCCCTCTTCTCTACTCTGAATCAGCCAAATCAGTTATCTGATTTGATTCAGGTCCAAAAAGGCCGACCTGAATTGTAAGTGTTGGGAAAGTCTTGCACTCTATTTTCTCTCCCTCTCTCCTGAAATGAATCACGAAAATTCAAATTTTTGCTAACTTTTTAAAAAATTAAAGAAGGAGTTAAGGTTGTATATATGGTATATACACTGTAACTTGTATTTCCATGTGTAGTGGTCCTTGTAGAATGGTGACACAGGTTATATATAACTTTTTTTATTTTTATTTCTTCTTTTACTATTTTCTTAAGTGTGTCCAGCAATCTCCACATTATTACAGCCCTACCCAGTCTGCTGCTCCTACAAGCTGCACTCAAAATATAACACACCATGGCGTATTCCCTTTAAATTGTTTAAATCTGTATAAACAAGAGTGATGTAACACTAATTACTCTTAGGGCCTGCTACCAATAATTTCTCCAGGAAGAAAAAAAAAAAGGAAAAAAAAATATAAGAAAAAAAAAATTGAGAAAGAAATTAGGTGGAACTAGAAAATCGGTCTACCCTACCCCCCCCCCCCCCCCCCTCTTCTAGCTGCAAACAAATCAGTGTTTTCTTCTGCAAATGTTTTTGCAGGTTAAATCTGCTGTCGCCGATTTGTCTGGGTAGAGTAGGATCCAAATGGGAGCAGACTGGTCTGGCGGGGCGCATTTGTTATGAGAACGTGCGGGTGCCAGATTGAAGGTGATGAAGGAGGCGTGCGCTGTCAGGAGATGAGAGATGCCGCATCATTTCCGATTAACCGTTGCTGCGCGAGCAAGAAAAGTGAAAAAAATTCTGTGGTCTATGACATAACCGCTCAAGGAACTTGCTGGCATATAGGAATTCTGAAGATCTACGTGTATTTCAAAAGATTGTGATTTTTTCTGAACACTATACAGTACATTGAACTCAATGATAAATCAGTAGGCGGTAAGCACCCCCTAGTGGTCACTGCAGGCGGACAAAATTTAACTCTTTGTATCCATGAAGTGTGATTTGAACCTACAGCTTTAATGAGGTACTGAATACTGATGCATGACAAACATTGTATAATATAGTCTTACTGTAATTAATGTAGGTACGGATAGTACTGTGTTCCTGTCTCTCCCTGGTAATGTTGTAGACACAGGTAGTGAAGCCTCACTCTGTCACCTTAAAAATAATATAGAGATAGATATTACTGCCTCCTGGCCTCTCCCTGGAAACTATGTTGGTTTTACTCACCTTTCCTCATGTGACAATTTCCTTCTGTTTTCAGCAGAAGCTCATCTGATTTGGCTGTAGTCCTCTCGTTCTACACTACAGGATCATTCAGTTGCTGTCGCCAGCTAGGGGGGCTTCTTTAAAGGGACCTCAACCCTGCTTTGCTTGCCTAGAGTTAGGTTCTTCTGGATTTGATCCTTTTTTGGACCCTGTCCTTGATGTGATTTTATATATGTGTTTACTGTTTTCCAGACTAGACTTCAGTTTCATCTGCACACCTGAGGTCAGTCATTGACCATTCTGAGGACCATGACCAGAGGATTCAACCAAGAAAGTCCATACCTCCTTGCTTTTTCTTTCTAAATGATGTAGGTAGAGATAGTACTGTCTTACTGCCTCTCCTTGAAAAGTAAGCAGGCACAGATAATACTACCTTCCTATCTTTTCTTAAAAATGATACAGAAACAGATAGTTCTGTCTCCTTGTATGCACATGAAAAATATATAGGTACAGTATACCTGTTGTTCTTTGAAAATTATGTAGGTACAGATAGTGCTATTACCCTTTGGGAATTATGTACGGAGAGACAATACTGCCTCTCTTTTTCTGCTTATAAAAAGATACAAATAAAGATAGTACTGCATCCCCATGACTCCTTGGAAATATGTTTTTACAGTTAGTACTGCTTCAGAAGGTTCACATAAAAAGGTCAGAAATTGATGGAAACACCTCTGAAATGGTTCGGGAACAGCATGGGGAGGATGTCTGGATGCATCTTGGACTCCCAGGTCGCTGCTGGGAACGATGTTGTCCGAGTAGTACGCCACTTTTACAGACTGACAATAATACTCACCAAACCGAAGATAAAATCGATTTTAGAGGGAAAATTGTTAGGAAACATTCATTCCTGTATATTTACTTGTATATAAAGTGCAAGTGCTGCCAAAAATTACAAGGAAGAAGCACTCCGATACAACCTGTATATCACATAAAGGAGGGCCTCATTCACATTGTGGTACAATAGTTTCAGGTAGTGGGACTCCTACACTAATAAAGCCTATGCACTAAGTGAAAGGGCTGCCAAAAATTACAAGGAACCGGCACTCCAATACAACCTTTATTACACATAAAGGAGGGCATCATACACACCAGTGGCGTAGGGATCGCCATAGCAGCCATAGCAATGGCTATGGGGCCCTACGTCACTGGGGGCCTGGGCTGCCGGCTGAGGATTAAAAAAATAATAATTCAAGTGGCGGTGCGATAGGGCCCTCATTGGTGGCAACGGCAGTTCTGATCGGAGTCCCAGCAGTGTAATGCTGGGGCTCCGATCGGTTACCATGGCAGCCAGGACGCTACTGAAGTCCTGGCTGCCATGGTCAGTTACTCTGCAGCATGCTTACATGCGCTGTGGCCGCCGGGCACTCCTTCTTCTTGTAACTTGTCACAGGTCTGTGCGGCGCATTGCTATAAGCCTCACAGTCTCCCACACTCCTTTTGCCCGGCCAAGCCAGCCAGCTCCCCTGAGGCCAAGCCAGCCAGCTCCCCTGAGTCTTCAGAACTGTAAGTAAATTATATATAAGGGGAGCTTATAATTTGAAAGAGACGAATTATGTCAGAGCGGCTCTTCACCTACGCGTGTATCAGCACTAGATACAGTCAGGTCCATAAATATTGGGACATCGACACAATTCTAGCATTTTTGGCTCTATACACTATCCCAATGGATTTGAAATGAAACGAACAAGATGTGCTTTAACTGCAGACTGCCAGCTTTAATTTGAGGGTATTTACAACCAAATCAGGTGAACGGTGTAGGAATTACAACAGTTTGCATATGTGCCTCCCACTTGTTAAGGAACCAAAAGTAATGGGACAATTGACTTCTCAGCTGTTCCATGGCCAGGTGTGTGTTATTCCCTCATTATCCCAATTACAATGAGCAGATAAAAGGTCCAGAGTTCATTTCAAGTCTGCTATTTGCATTTGGAATCTGTTGCTGTCAAATCTCAAGATGAGATCCAAAGAGCTGTCACTATCAGTGAAGCAAGTCATCATTAGGCTGAAAAAACAAAAGAAACCCATCAGATAGATAGCAAAAACATTAGGCGTGGCCAAAGCAACTGTTTGGAACATTCTTAAACAGAAGGAACGCACCGGTGAGCTCAGCAACACCAAAAGACCCGGAAGACCACAGAAAACAACTGTGGTGGATGACCGAAGAATTCTTTCCCTGGTGAAGAAAACACCCTTCACAACAGTTGGCCAGATCAAGAACACTCTCCAGGAGGTAGGTGTATGTGTGTCAAAGTCAACAATGAAGAGAAGACTTCACCAGAGTAAATACAGAGGGTTCACCACAAGATGTAAACCATTGGTGAGCCTCAAAAACAGGAAGGCCAGATTAGAGTTTGCCAAACGACATCTAAAAAAGCCTTCACAGTTCTGGAACAACATCCTATGGACAGATGAGACCAAGATCAACTTATATCAGAGTGATGGGAAGAGAAGAGTATGGAGAAGGAAAGGAACTGCTCATGATCCTAAGCATACCACCTCCTCAGTGAAGCATGGTGGTGGTAGTGTCATGGCGTGGGCATGTATGGCTGCCAATGGAACTGGTTCTCTTGTATTTATTGATCATGTGACTGCTGACAAAAGCAGCAGGATGAATTCTGAAGTGTTTCGGGCAATATTATCTGCTCATATTCAGCCAAATGCTTCAGAACTCATTGGACGGCGCTTCACAGTGCAGATGGACAATGACGCAAAGCATGCTGTAAAAGCAACCAAAGAGTTTTTTAAGGGAAAGAAGTGGAATGTTAAGCAATGGCCAAGTCAATCAGCTGACCTGAATCTGATTGAGCATGCATTTCACTTGCTGAAGACAAAACTGAAGGGAAAATGCCCCAAGAATAAGCAGGAACTGAAGACAGTTGCAGTAGAGGCCTGGCAGAGCATCACCAGGGATGAAACCCAGCGTCTGGTGATGTCTATGCGTTCCAGACTTCAGGCTGTAATTGACTGCAAAGGATTTGCAACCAAGTATTAAAAAGTGAAAGTTTGATTTATGATTATTATTCTGTCCCATTACTTTTGGTTCCTTAACAAGTGGGAGGCACATATGCAAACTGTTGTAATTCCTACACCGTTCACCTGATTTGGATGTAAATACCCTCAAATTAAAGATGACAGTCTGCAGTTAAATCACATCTTGTTTGTTTCATTTCAAATCCATTGTGGTGGTGTATAGAGCCAAAAATGTTAGAATTGTGTCCATGTCCCAATATTTATGGACCTGACTGTATATACCCCTTACTCTTCCTAATACCCAAACTACACAAGATACATATCCCTACCTTCTTTCTAATACACCCCCCCGATATGTACTTTCACCTTCTTGTGTTCCAGACCCCTGTACAATTTAACAATCTTCTTTAATACACAGACATTTAGATTCATACATTTCCTACACTGGCACAAATGCGTTGCCAGTGACTAACTGTCTGTGCTTAGTCCTGCGCGTAACCGTCGCAAGTGCATGAGGAGCTGCGGATGTGGCGGCGAGGTTCGAGAGGTATGTGGGGGTGGGAGATTCGGGAGGGGGGGCCCATAAAATAATTTTGCTATGGGGCCCAGTAATTTCCAGCTACGCCCCTGATACACACCCTTGAAAAATGATGATTGATGGCCTGCTGGTGACCCTCAAAAACTATTGGAGCAAGGGCCTGCTGATCTGACCATCTAAAATATTAGGGGCGAGGGCCTGCTGCTAATCTGACCATCTAAAACATTAGGAGCTAGGTCCTGCTGCCGAGCTGACCCTCTGAAACATTAGGGGCGAGTGCCTGCTTGTGATCTGACCCTCTAAAAATATTAGGGGCGAGGGTCTGCTGCTGATCTGACCATCTAAAACATTAGGGGGAGGGCCTGCTGCTGATGTGACCATCTAAAACATTAGGGGTGAGGGTCTGCTGCTGAGCTGACTCTCTAAAACATTAGGGGTGAGGGTTTGCTGGTGACCATTTAAAACATTAAGAATAAGGGCCTGCTGGTGACCCTCTAAAACATTATGGGTGAGGGCCTGCTGGTGACCCTCAAAAACATTATGGTTAAGGGTCTGCTGGTGACCCTCAAAAACATTATGGGCAAGGGCCTGCTGGTGACCTTCTAAAACATTATGGGTGAGGGACTGCTGCTGAGCTGACCCTCTAAAACATTAGGAGCGAGGGCAGCCTAATAAGCATGTTGATATCATGGAGGAGGAGGACGAGAAAAGGGAGATTGAACCGTATACCCTTCTTAGTGGTGGAAGGGATGCATGGGAATACAGTGTATTCAATACACCATGAAAGCCACATTTAAAGTGCCTTTATGTTCAGCCGCTTTCCTGGAGTAGAGAAGTCAGGGGCAATCCAGGCCTTGTTCATTTTTATAAAAGTCAACCGGTCAGCATTTTCAGTTGACAGGCGGATGCGGATGCGCCCCCAGCAGCACTAAATACCCGCTCTGACAAAACGCTGGCGGCAGTTTGTGCCACGCGTCCAGCTTGGACACCCAATAGTTGTAAGGCACAGAGGGATCACTGAGGACGCTGACATGGTCTGCTACGTACTCCTTCACCATGTTCCAAAATTTTTCCCTCCTTGTGACACTAGGCCACGCATCAGGTTAAGGGTTCTGGCGGGGTGTCATAAAACTGTCCCAGGCCTTGTAATTTTTCCACAAGGACCTTCTAGTGTTGCACCATTTTGCTAGTCCTCTCCACCACAGGAATGAGAAATGAGAAGTTCTCTTTGTAGCGGGGGTCAAGAAGGGTAAACATCCAGTAATCGGTGTTGGCCAAAATGTGTGTAACGCGAGGGTCATGGGAAAGGCAGCATAACATAAAGTCAGCCATGTGTGCCAGAGTCCCAACAGACAAGACTTCGCTGTCCTCATCAGGAGGATGACTCTCAATCTCCTCATCCTCTTCCTCCTCTTCTACCCATCCACGCTGAACAGATTGAATGGAGCTTCCATGCGTACTACCCTCTGAAGCGGAGGCAACCGTCTCCTGCTCCTCCTCCTCCTAATCATCATCATCATCCAATTTGCGCTGAGAAGACGAACTGAGGGTGGTCTGGCTATCACCCTGTGTACTGTCTTCCCCCATTTCCACCTCTGCCACATGCGAAGCGTCCGCTTTTTTGTGAGCATCTAGCGTTTCAGTAGACACAGAAGTGGGATGATACGCTGATAATAGCGGCATCGCCACTCACTATCTGTGTTGATTCCTCATAGTGCCGTAAAACTTCACAGAGGTCAGACAACAATGCCCACTTGTCGCTTGTGAAGAGCGGTAGTTGCAGCTGGTATTCCACTACTGCCCTCTGCTACTCATAAAGCCTGGCCAACATGTGGAACATGGAGTTCCAGCGCGTGCTCACCTTTACCAGTAGCTCAGTCAAATTGGGGTAGGTTTTAAAAAAACGCTGAACCACATGGGCTAGGTATGATATGTGTGTGAGCTTGCCCAGCTCCAAAGCTGCCACCAAGTTACGGCCATTATCAGACACAGCCATGCCTAGTTGTAGGTTGAGTGGCGAGAACCACAGCTCAGTCTGGTCCCTTATCCCCTGCCACAGCTCTGCGGCGGTGTGCTGTTTGTCACCTAAGCAGATAAGTTTAAGCTCGGCCTGTTGCCGCTTCCCCACTGGAGTGCTACCCTGCTACCAGCTACTGACTGATGGCTGACTGGTGCTGCAAGATGAGAATTCAGAGGTGGAAGTGGAGGGGGAGGTGGAGGAGGAGAAGAGGGGGTTGCAGCCACTAATGTAGGTGGTGGCGGAAATCCTGATGAAAGTAGGGCCCGCAATCCTTGGCGTAAGTAGCACCTGTGCCATCCCAGGGTGCAACTCGCTCCCGGCCTCCACAACTTTCACCCAGTGTGCCGTCAGGGAAATGTAGCATCCCTGGCCAAAAGCACTTGTCGATGTGTCAGTCATTAAGTGGACCTTCCCAATAACTGCATTGGTCAGGGCACGGGTGATGTTATGGGACACATGCTGGTTTAAGGTGGGGACGGCACACCGGGAAAAATAGTGGCGGCTGGGGACTTAGTAACGAGGGACGGCCGCCTCCATTGGGCTGCGGAAAGCCTCAGTGTCCACAAGCCTAAATGGCAACATTTCCAGGGCCAGCAATTTGGAAAGGTGCGCATTTAGTGCTGTGGCCTGTGGGTGGGTGGCTGGGTATTTGCACTTTCGTTCAAAGTCCTTGGGTATGGACATCTGTACGCTGCGCTGGGACACAGAAGTGGATGTGCTAGCTGATGGTGCTTGCAAAAGGTCCAAGTGCAGGGCAGGAGGCATCCGGGCCTACGTCTTGGACAGGGGATTGGCCAGCACGTAACACAGGAGAAAAGGAGGCAGTGGTATAACCCGCAGAGACTGATTGTGAACCCAGGTGTTCGGCCCACCTATTAGGGTGCTTTGATGCCATGTGGCGGATCATGCTGGTGCTGGTGAGGTTACTAGTGTTCACGCCCCTGCTCATTTTGGTACGGCACAGGTTGCAAAAGACAATTCTTTTATCGTCTGCACTTTCCTCAAAAAAGCGCCAGACTGCGGAACACCTACTGTATTTTTCGCCCCATAAGACGCACTTTTCCCCCCCAAAAAGGGGGGGAAATGCCCCTGCGTCTTATGGGGTGAATGCTGACAGTTTTACATGGCAGGCTGCAATGTACGAGCGAGCGGGGAGGGACTGGGAGGAGGAGCTGGGGGCCGGCAATAGCGGCGGGGCGGTGCAGTCACTATACTATAGCCCCGCCGCTCCAGTGCTGCATCCACAGATCCCCCCATAACAGTGTCCGTCATCCACAGATCCCCCCATAACAGTGTCCGTCATCCACAGATCCCCCCATAACAGTGTCCGTCATCCAAAGATCCCCCCAAAACAGTGCGTCATCCACAGATCCTCCATAACAGTGCGTCATCCACAGATCCCCCCATAACAGTGCGTCATCCACAGATCCCCCCATAACAGTGCGTCATCCACAGATCCCCCATAACAGTGTCCTTCACAGATCCCCCCATAACAGTGCCATCCACAGATCCCCAGTAATAGTGCCATCCACAGACCACCATTAGTTCCAAAACCACCAAAAGCACACCTTTTGGTTAAAAATATATATTTTTCCTATTTTCCTCCCCAAAAACCTAGGTGCGTCTTATGGGCCGGTGCGTCTTATAGGGCGAAAAACACGGTACCCCTTGGCAAGGGAGATTGCCGCAAGGGGGTGCTCCGGGGAACAGTTACCAGCCTGGTTGGCCCGCCTTCTTCCTTTTGCCACCCCACTGCATCTTCCAGCCTGTTGCGGTGCTGCGGATCCCTCCCCCTCTGTACTGCTGTCCTTACTCGGCTTGCCACCTTCCCAGGTTAGGTCAGTGACTTCATCGTCCACCACCTCCTCTTCCACTTCATCACTCTGTTTATCCTCCTGACTTGTTGACCTAACAACAACCTCAGTTATTGACAACTGTGTCTCATGCTCATCATCAACCTCTTGAGACACTAATTGCGGTTGACTTATTGGCAACTTTGTCTATTCATCATCACCCACCTCGTGAAACACTAATTGCCGTTCCCCACCATCATCTTCTTGTGACTTTGGATGCTCAAGAGTTTGGGAATCAGGGCACAAGATCTCCTCATGTCCCTCTTCAAGCGGCCTTGGCGAGAGGCCCAAATCAAGGAATGGCGCTGAAAAGAGCTCCTCTGAATATTCGAGTGTGGGATCACTTGTTTGCCAAGACTCTCCATAGTGGGAGGAAGGAGGATCAGGGTGAGGATTCTGTTGACCAGACTCTTGGCTACTGAGACTGGACTTTGTGGTACACAGGGTGGTGCTTAACCGACTGGAAGCATTATCTGCTGCAATCCAACCGACCACCTGGTCGCACTGGTCTGACTTCGAGAGTGGTGTCCTGCGCCGCCCTGCAAACTGGGACATGAAGCTAGGTATCGTGGATGAGTGTGTTTCTTATATATATATATATATATATACAAACCGGATTCCAAAAAAGTTGGGACACTAAACAAATTGTGAATAAAAACTGAATGCAATGATGTGGAGATGGCAAATGTCAATATTTTATTTGTAATAGAACGTAGATGACAGATCAAACGTTTAATCCGAGTAAATGTATCATTTTAAAGGAAAAATAAGTTGAATCCAATTTTCACAGTGTCAACAAATCCCCAAAAAGTTGGGACAAGTAGCAATAAGAGGCTGGAAAAAGTAAATTTGAGCATAACGAAGAGCTGGAAGACCAATTAACACTAATTAGGTCAATTGGCAACATGATTGGGTATAAAAAGAGCTTCTCAGAGTGGCAGTGTCTCTCAGAAGCCAAGATGGGTAGAGGATCACCAATTCCCACAATGTTGCGCAGAATGATAGTGGAGCAATATCAGAAAGGTGTTACCCAGCGAAAAATTGCAAAGACTTGGCATCTATCATCATCAACTGTGCATAACATCATCCGAAGATTCAGAGAATCTGGAACAATCTCTGTGCGTAAGGGTCAAGGCCGTAAAACCATACTGGATGCCCGTGATCTCCGGGCCCTTAAACGACACTGCACCACAAACAGGAATGCTACTGTAAAGGAAATCACAGAATGGGCTCAGGAATACTTCCAGAAACCATTGTCAGTGAACACAATCCACCGTGCCATCCGCCGTTGCCAGCTGAAACTCTACAGTGCAAAGAAGAAGCCATTTCTAAGCAAGATCCACAAGCTCAGGCGTTTTCACTGGGCCAGGGATCATTTAAAATGGAGTGTGGCAAAATGGAAGACTGTTCTGTTGTCAGACGAGTCACGATTCGAAGTTCTTTTTGGAAATCTGGGACGCCATGTCATCCGGACCAAAGAGGACAAGGACAACCCAAGTTGTTATCAATGCTCAGTTCAGAAGCCTGCATCTCTGATGGTATGGGGTTGCATGAGTGCGTGTGGCATGGGCAGCTTGCATGTCTGGAAAGGCACCATCAATGCAGAAAAATATATTCAGGTTCTAGAACAACATATGCTCCCATCCAGACGTCATCTCTTTAAGGGAAGACCCTGCATTTTTCAACAAGATAATGCGAGACCACATTCTGCATCAATCACAACATCATGGCTGCGTAGGAGAAGGATCCGGGTACTGAAATGGCCAGTCTGCAGTCCAGATCTTTCACCTATAGAGAACATTTGGCGCATCATAAAGAGTAAGGTGCAACAAAGAACGCCCAAGACGATTGAACAGTTAGAGGCCTGTATTAGACAAGAATGGGAGAGCATTCCTATTTCTAAACTTGAGAAACTGGTCTCCTCGGTCCCCAGACGTCTGTTGAGTGTTGTAAGAAGAAGGGGAGATGCCACACAGTGGTAAAAAATGGCCTTGTCCCAACTTTTTTGGGATTTGTTGACACCATGAAATTCTGATTCAACATATTTTTCCCTTAAAATGGTACATTTTCTCAGTTTAAACTTTTGTTCCGTGATTTATGTTCTATTCTGAATAAAATATTAGAAGTTGGCACCTCCACATCATTGCATTCAGTTTATATTCACAATTTGTATAGTGTCCCAACTTTTTTGGAATCTGGTTTGTATATTTTTTTTTTCAATGCTTTATTGAAAATATCAGTATTACATATATAGAGTGGAGAAACAGTTTGCAGCAGTATGCAATACTATGCTGCATAACAATAATTACAATAAGTACAGTAAGATAGATGTCATCTCAGGTCACAATGTATATTTGTCATTTATTGCCACTCATACCTCTAACGGAGGAAATAGATCACTGCTCAGTCAATGGTCTCTGTTAAATTGTCTGAAATCTTCCCAGTGTTTCCAAAGGGCGCAGAATTTATTATGAGAGCGATTCTCCCAGGCCGCTAATTCTTCGAATCTATAAATGGTGCCCACCTTGTTTACCCAGTGGTCTAGTGGTGGAAGATCTGGGGATAGCCAATACCGAGGAACTAATAGACGTGCTGCCATAAGCAATTTTTTAAACAGTGATGTGACCCCGGCAGTAGTGTGGGAGGGGGAGAACCCTAGAAGGGCAAGTTGGGGCGACAGTAGGGTCTTTGTTTTATATATTTGGTTACATTGTCTAAAGATCTCAGTCCACCATTTGTAGATTAGTGGCCAGGACCACCAGATGTGAAAGAATTTGCCTCCCCTCTCTCCACACCTCCAGCAGGCGTCAGACCCCGTAGCGTTGAACCTACAGGTGACTTCAGGGGTTTTATACCACCTGGTGAGGATTTTATATCCGTTTTCTTGTATTCTAACACATCTGGAAGAGGTGTGGGGTTCCCTGTATAGTCGTAGTTGGTCTTCCCTGGAGAATTAAACTTCAAGGTCTCTCTCCCAAGCGCCAATGAAGGCTAATTTAGGAGTACAAATCGGGGAGCCAAGTCTTTTATATAATTGAGAAATTCATTTTTTCGGAGTGGGTTAAGAACAAATTAGGCTTTCAAACCAAGTTAGGGGTCTCAGTAGGGCTTGATAAGGTACATATTTAAATAAGCTGGAGTGGAGAAATGAATATAGAGATAGAAAGGGTTTGGCTTCATGGAATAGGGAGACAAATAATTATCTGAATCCCACCATGCCCTCCTCTCCAAATAAGGAGAGTGGCGGGACTTTAGAGTATCGGATAGATGGAGGGATACTTTGTTTCAGTTCTGGTGAAGCAAAGTCAATTAAGTCTCTCACCTGAATAAGAGGGGAGGGTAGTGGGAGGGTAGTGGGATGCCCCTATCAGAATTTTGGAATTTTTCCCATGCTTTCCAGTGTAGCCTTAATATTTGGGCTAATATATTTATTATTAATTAGGTTCTTTTGGGATCGGACCAAAAGAACTCTGAGAGAGGAATGAGATAGGGTGGATTCCATACTTATCCATGCCTTGTGTGGAGTCTCTCTAAACCAGTCTATAACTCTGGTTAATAGGGTAGCTTTATTATAGAGTGAGGGGTTCGGAAGAATAATACCCCCAAAGGGTTTAGCTTTTTGGAGAATAGAGAGGTGTATTCAAGCTTTCTTGCGGTTCCATATAAAGGAGTGTATTTCCCTAGTGAGGGTTTGAAAATAGGAGTTGGTAATAGGAAGGGGTAAGACTTGTTGTAGGTAGTTTAGTCTTGGCAGGACTAAGGAGGTGAAAATACTTTTGCGACACCATCTACGGAAAACGCACACTGGATGTCACAGATATTTTTAGGCTGCGCACATGTTACACAGGAGATGTAGTGTAGATAATGTCGCTGTCTGCAGCGGCCAAACAATTGCAAGCTATTAAGCGTAGGTTGCGCTAATAATATATTGCAGCTAGACAAAACAATAGTTTTTTACAATAAAAATATTAGTATTTCACTCCCTACACTATCTGTCCCTTCTTCAGCACAGCTCTCCCTGACTAAGACTGAGTCGAACACGTGTCATCGGTAGTGATGAACGGGATGTGCCATATTTGATTTTGCGATATTTCGCGAATATTCAATTGAATATTCGAGTAATATTCGTTGAAATCGAATATTCGTCATTATTCTATTTATCGCGAATAATATGCTATTTAATTATTCGCGTATTGCGATTTTCTTTTAACTGTATAGGGTAACTTTCCTATTGGTTGGCTATTTAGAATATTTGCATTTTTTTTTCTAATCTGTACAGTTGTTCGCTTACTCCTCCCCAACAAGCGTCCCCGTCACCATGGGAATGCCTGTGGATTAGAAAATACCATCGGATCTGAGTTTTCCCTGAGATCATGAAAACTCAGATCCGATGGACTGGTATATTCTAACCCACAGGCGTTCCCATGGGGACTGGAACCCTTGTCGGGGAGGAGTATGCGAGCGACCGTACAGATTTGAAAAAAAAAAGATGAATATTCTAAATAACGAATATTCGCTATATTGCTATAACTTCGTTTTTTTGAATATTCGTCATATTCTAAAACACGAAGTTATAGCAATATAGAGAATATTCATGAAATACACATATAGACTGCAATTTAGCTAGTATAGTGCTGTAGTATTTTTTTTTATAGTGTAAATGTTTTCCAAATCTGAACTTCAGAAGAGACAAAAAAAATTAGACTATAAAAAAATGATTATAGCACTATATTAGCTAAATTGTCTAATGTGTATTTATGAATATTCGCTAGATTGCTATAACTTAGTTTTTTAGAATATTCGTAATATTCTAAAACAAGAATATATAGCAATAAATACAAGAGAACCAGTTCCATTGGCAGCCATACATGCCCACGCCATGACACTACCACCACCATGCTTCACTGAGGAGGTGGTATGCTTAGGATCATGAGCAGTTCCTTTCCTTCTCTAAACTCTTCTCTTCCCATCACTCTGGTACAAGTTGATCTTGGTCTCATCTGTCCATAGGATATTGTTCCAGAACTGTGAAGGCTTTTTTAGATGTCGTTTGGCAAACTCTAATCTGGCCTTCCTGTTTTTGAGGCTCACCAATGGTTTACATCTTGTGGTGAACCCTCTGTATTCACTCTGGTGAAGTCTTCTCTTGATTGTTAACTTTGACACACATACACCTACCTCCTGGAGAATGTTCTTGATCTGGCCAACTGTTGTGAAGGATGTTTTCTTCACCACGGAAAGAATTCTTGGGTCATTCACCACAGTTGTTTTCCGTGGTCTTCCGGGTCTTTTTGTGTTGCTGAGCTCAGCGGTGCGTTCCTTCTTTTTAAGAATGTTCCAAACAGTTGTTTTGGCCACGCCTAATGTTTTTGCCATCTCTCCGATGGGTTTGTTTTGTTTTTTCATCCTAATGATGGCTTGCTTCACTGATAGTGACAGCTCTTTTGATCTCATCTTGAGAGTTGACAGCAACAGATTCCAGATGCAAATAGCACACTTGAAATGAACACTGGACCTTTTATCTGCTCATTGTAATTGGGATAATGAGGGAATAACACACACTTGGCTATGGAACATCTGAGAAGCCAATTGTCCAATTACTTTGGGTCCCTTAACAAGTGGGAGGCACATATGCAAACTGTTGTAATTCCTACACCGTTCACCTGATTTGGATGTAAATACACTCAAATTAAAGCTGACAGTCTGCAGTTAAAGCACATCTTGTTTGTTTCATTTCAAATCCATTGTGGTGGTGTATAGAGCCAAAAATGTTAGAATTGTGTCGATGTCCCAATATTTATGGACCTGACTGTATATACCCCTTACTCTTCCTAATACCCAAACTACACAAGATACATATCCCTACCTTCTTTCTAATACATCCCCCCGATATGTACTTTCACCTTCTTGTGTTCCAGACCCCTGTACAATTTAACAATCTTCTTTAATACACAGACATTTAGATTCATACATTTCCTACACTGGCACAAATGCGTTGCCAGTGACCAACTGTCTGTGCTTAGTCCTGCGTGACAGTCTGCAGTTAAAGCACTTCTTGTTCGTTTTATTTCAAATCCTGTCACCGCCAGTTCCGCCAGTTCTGTGAGAAGGTCTGGCAGACGTTCTTCTCTACCTCTTGTATGATGTTCTTTGTTTTGGTTTCACTTTCTTATCTCCTTTCCTTCTGCCAGGTGTCACTTATTTAGACTAATCGTCTTCCTTTATATTCCCTCCCATACTGCCTCACTTTGCGGTTTATACTACTTCCTGGATGAAGTGTTCACTGCTGGAGGCTGCTTCTGCTGTTTACTCAGATAAGTTCTTTACTTTATTGTGTTTCCTTGCTGGCTTGATTCTAGGTGACCCTGACTCCGTCCGTATTAAGTGCAGGGAGCCGGTGGTTGTGTCCCCTCACTATTATAGGGTTTTCAGGTGTCACACACACTTAGGTACGTGGGCATGCAATCGTCTACCATCGAGACCCTTGCATGTGCATAGCAGTCAGGGAGAGCTCTTAGGGTTTTATAGGGCTCACCTATAAGCTCCTTAGTTTGGGATCAAGCCAGTCGCTCGTTTATTCATAAGTTCCAGCTATCTGCAAACTGGTGGTCTATAGAGTCAAAAATGTTAGAATTGTGTCCATGTCCCAATATTTATGGACCTGATTGTAGTAATGCCTCCTCGTCTCTCATTGAAAACTATGTAAATACAGATAGTACTGCATCTCTGTATTTCTTTGAAAACTGTGTAGGTACAGATAGTACTACATACCTGTCTCTCTTTAAAAATGATGTAGGAACAGCATCAGATAGCACTGCCTCCCTCTATGTACCGTAATTGCAAAGAATGTAGGTACAGACAGTATATAATCCATGTCTTTCTTGGAAAGTCATGTAGGTAAAGATAGCACATCCCTGTCTGTCATTGAAAACTATGTAGATATACAGATATTTCTGCATCTCCATATTTCCTTGAAAACTGTGCAGGTACAGATAGTACTGCATACCTGTCTCTCCTTAAAAATTATATAGCTACAGATAGTACAGTCTTCCCATCTTTCCTTAAAAATGGTGCAGAAATAGGTAGTACTACTCAGTGGCGTTGCAAGGGGGGTGTGGCGGGTGCGGGCCGCACCAGGTGACACCAGTGATGGGGTGACACCAGTCTGATGGCGGCGGCGGCAGGGCACAGGGAGATGAGCGCTTCCATTGTGGAAGTGCTCATCTCCATAGTCATCTGTATCGCCGTCCTCAGGACAGTGATACAGATGGATGCTGCGGCGGGGCAGGGGAGGGAGAGGCATGTCCCTTCCCTCTTCCTCTGATAGGCTGCCGACACTAGGCTGCCTGAGCCGTACAGCGCGGGACACAGGCTGGAAGAGGCCTGCATCGCATCGCTGACATGGAGGTAAGCATAAGGCTACATGCACACGACCGTATGTGTTTTGCTGTCCGCAAATTGCAGATCCGCAAAAAAAACGGATGACATCCGTATGCCTTCTGTTTTTTTTGCGGATACATTGTAACAATGCCTAAAACGGACAAGAATAGGACATGTTCTATTTTTTTTTTTTTTGCGGGGCTACAGAACGGACATACTGATGCGGACAGCACACATTTTTTGCGGACAGCATTTTTTGCGGACCCATTGAAATGAATGGGTCCTCATCCTATCCGCAAAAAAAAAACGGAACGGACACAGAAACAAACAATGTTCGTGTGCATGTAGCCTAACTGTTTTTTTTTATATACAATACTTTTACTGGCACATGATGGGTAGGTGCTCTTAGTACTGGCACATGATGGGGTGTGCTCTTGTTACTGGCACATGATTGGGGGGCATCTATGGGGGCACATTTTACTGGCACATTATTAGGGGGCATCTATGGGGGCACTTTTTTACTGGCACATTATTGGGGGCACTTATTACTGGCACATTATTGGGGGCACTTATTACTGGCACATTATTGGTGGGCACTATAGGGGCATCTACTGAGGCCACAAAGCAGGGGTATTTTATATGGGGGGCTCTGTACAATAGCATTTTATACTGGGACACATTATGGTGGGTACTATGGGGAAGGGGGAGAGCACTACTATGGGGTCATCTATGGGGGACACTAAGAAGGGGTATTTTATACTTGCAAATTATGGGGACACTGAGGGCATCTACTGAGGCACTATATATGGGGCATTTTATACTGGTATATTATGGGGGACACTAGGAGGAAGGGGGAGAGGAGCACTATGGGGGCTTTTACTGGGGGCACTATATAGGGGTATTTTATATTGGCACATTATGGGGGCACTATGGGGACATTAGCTCAACTAGGGGCATTACAAGGGGGTATTTTTTCACTGTCACATTATAAGGAGAATTATTTCTACTGGGGGGGGCATTATGGTGGGCTTTATTACTCCCCCATGGTATGACCCCCTAGTAGCAGCACCAGCCTCTCCCTGCTCTGCTATCCCTCTACCCCTTCTCCAAATCCTTATTATGAAATCTTTCTCATTAGGATAAAACACAACATAGGCTCCACAGAGCCCCCCAGCCAAAGTGTTGAAGTGGTGTCCGAGATCCCCAAGGGCCAAGCCAAGTAATTGTAAGTTTTCATGTGAAATATGTTTATGTTATACACATATAGCATACACTGTGCCACACAATATACAGTATACCGCTACACTGTGCCACACAATATACAGTATACCTCTACACTGTGCCACACAATATACAGTATACTGCTACACTGTGCCACACAATATACAGTATACCTCTACACTGTGCCCCACAATATACAGTATACCTCTACACTGTGCCACACAATATACAGTATACCTCTACACTGTGCCACACAATACACAGTATACCTCTACACTGTGTAGTCTGTTCTATAAGCACCATTGTTTTGTGGCGGCGGGCAGAAAATGATCTGGAAGTGCCCCTTCCGAGACCAGGCTCTGGATCCGCCGCTGCCCGGTAAGCGATCTGACTGCTAGCACCCCCCCCTCCCCATCGGCGATCTGTCTGCTAGCACCCCACCCCCACAATTTTGACTCGGCCATCACGGTGTTATCTATACCTACATTTTGTTCATGGACAGGCAAGGAGGCAATGCTATCTGTTTCATAAAAAATAGGAGGACAGTACTATTTGTACTTACAGTAGTGTTGGGCGAGCATGTTCGGCCGAACACTAATTTTACTCGAGCATCACGATGCTCGGCACATCGCGGTGTTCGGCTGAACACCGCGTGTGCTTGAGCGTGATGCTCGAGTCTCCTCCCCGCATGTTTGTTGGCTGCTACGCAGCTAATAAACGTGCGGAGAAGTACTGGCACTCGCTGTAATGCCGAAGCCATGTTGGTTACTGGCATTACAGTGATTGGCTGGCCGGAATGCGTCATCGGGTTGACACGTGGTTCGGCTCAGTCTTAGTCAAGGAGAGCTGCAGCAGAAAGGAAACATTGTAAATGTTTTTATTTATTTTTTTCATGCAGGGTTTACTGTTAAAAGGTGTTAGAGACTTTTAAGGACTATTGTTTTATCTGGCTGCAATATATATTATTAGTGCAACCTGAGCTAAATTGCGTGCAATTGTTTGGACGCTGCTGACAGTGACACAACCTCTGCTACATATGTTGTGTTACATTTGTGCATCCCAAATATCTGTGACATTCAGCGTAATTGTTTGGCCGCTGCTGACAGCGACATTACCTGCGCTACATCTCCTGTATAACGTTTGCGCATCCTAAATATCTGTGACATTCCGTGTAATTAATTTGCACATACATTTACAAAACCTGCGTTACTGTACGTGTGACATACTTTCAAGCACATATACCATTTAATATGCTCAAGGCGAGCAGTAAGGGACAGGGAAGTGGCCATGCTGCTGATGGTGCATGCAGAGGCCGTGGCCATGGGCGCACAAGAAACACACTCATCCACGATACCTAGCTTCATGTCGCAGTTTGCAGGGCGGCGCAGGACACCACTCTCGAAGTCACACCAGTGTAACCAGGTGGTTGGTTGGATTGCAGCAGATAATGCTTCCAGTCAGTAAAGCACCACCCTGTCTTCCACAAAGTCCAATCTCAGTAGCCAAGAGTCTGCTCCTCCTTCCTCCCACCATGGAGAGTCTTGGCAAACAAGTGATCCCAGACATGGATATTCCGAGGAGCTCTTTTCAGCGCCATTCCTTGATTTGGCCCTTTCGCCAAGCCCGCTTGAAGAGGAACATGAGATCTTGTGCCCTGATTCCAAAACTCTTGAGCATCCACAGTCAGAAGAAGATGATGGTAGGGAACGGCAATTAGTATTTCACAAGGTGGATTATGATGATGAGACAGTTGCCAATAAGTCAACCGCAATTAGTGTCACTAAGTGAGGTTCTTGTTAGGTCAACAAGTGAGGAGGATGACCAGAGTGAGAAAGTGGAAGAGTAGGTGGTGGACGATGAAGTCACTGACCCAACCTGGGAAGGTGGCAAGCCGAGCGAGGACAGCAGTACAGAGGGGGGGATCCGCAGCACCGCAACAGGCTGGAAGAAGCAGTGAGGTGGCAAAACGGAGAAGGCAGGCCACACCAAACAGTTAGGTCAACAAGTGAGGAGGATGACCAGAGTGAGAAAGTGGAAGAGTAGGTGGTGGACGATGAAGTCACTGACCCAACCTGGGAAGGTGGCAAGCCGAGCGAGGACAGCAGTACAGAGGGGGGGATCCGCAGCACCGCAACAGGCTGGAAGAAGCAGTGAGGTGGCAAAACGGAGAAGGCAGGCCACACCAAACAGGCCCGCAACTGTTCCCCGGAGAACCCTCTTGCAGCAATCTCCCTTGCCAAGGGTTAGGTGTTTGAGGAAAGTGCAGACGATAAAAGAATTGTCATTTGCAACCTGTGTCGTACCAAAATGAGCAGGGGCATGAACACTAGCAACCTCACCAGCACCAGCATGATCCGCCACATGGCATCAAAGCACCCTAATGGGTGGGCTGAACGCCGGGTCCACAATCAGTGTCTGCGGGTCACACCACTACCTCCTCTTCCCCTGTGTTACGTGCTGGTCAATCCGCTGTCCAAGACGCAGCCTCCCGCCCTGCACCTGGACCTTTCGCAAGCACCATTAGCTAGCACATACACTTCTGTGTCCCAGCGCAGCGTACAGATGTCCATACCCCAGGCCTTTGAACGAAAGAACAAATACCCAGCCACCCACCCACAGTCCACAGCACTAAATGTGCACCTTTCCAAATTGCTGGCCCTGGAAAAATTGCCATTTAGGTTTGTGGACGCTGAGGCTTTCTGCAGCCTGATGGCGGCGTTCGTCCCTCGTTACTCAGTCCTCAGCCGCCACTATTTTTCCCGGTGTGCCATCCCCGCCTTACACCAGCATGTGTCCCGTAACATCACCCGTGCCCTGATCAATGCAGTTATTGGGAAGGTCCACTTAACGACTGACATATGGACAGGTGCTTTTGGCCAGAGACGCTACATTTCCCTGACAGCACACTGGGTGAACGTTCTGAAGGCCGGGAGAGAGTCGTACCCTGGGTTGGCACAGGCGCTACTGACGCCAAGGATTGTGGGCCTTACTTTCATCAGGATTTCCGCCACCACCTACAGGGTGGGCCATTTATATGGATACACCTTAATAAAATGGGAATGGTTGGTGATTTTAACTTCCTGTTTTGAAGTCGGCCATTTTGAATCCAACTTTTGTTTTTTCAATAGGAAGACGGTCATGTGACACATCAAACTTATTGGGAATTTCATTTGGTTTTAACGTAACTTTATTTTTTCGTGAGTTATTTACAAGTTTCTTATAAAATGTGTTCAATGTGCTGCCCATTGTGTTGGATTGTCAATGCAACCCTCTTCTCCCACTCTTCACACACTGATAGCAACACCGCAGGAGAAATGCGTATCCGTAGTTTCAGGTGCTGCACATCTCGTATCTTCACAGCATAGACAATTGCCTTTAGATGACCCCAAAGATAAAAGTCTAAGGGGGTCAGATCGGGAGACCTTGGGGGCCATTCAACTGGCCCACGACGACCAATCCACTTTCCAGGAAACTGTTCATCTAAGAATGCTCGGACCTGACACCCATAATGTGGTGGTGCACCATCTTGCTGGAAAAACTCAGGGAACGTGCCAGCTAGATGAACAGTTTCCTGGAAAGTGGATTGGTCATCGTGGGCCAGTTGAATGGCCCCCAAGGTCTCCCAATCTGACCCCCTTAGACTTTTATCTTTGGGGTCATCTGAAGGCAATTGTCTATGCTGTGAAGATACGAGATGTGCAGCACCTGAAACTACGGATACTGAAAGCCTGTGCTAGCATTTCTCCTGTGGTGTTGCTATCAGTGTGTGAAGAGTGGGAGAAGAGGGTTGCATTGACAATCCAACACAATGGGCAGCACATTGAACACATTTTATAAGTGGTCAGAAACTTGTAAATAACTCATGAAAGAATAAAGTTATGTTAAAACCAAGCACACCATTGTTTTTCTTGTGAAATTCCCAATAAGTTTGATGTGTCACATGACCCTCTTCCTATTGAAAAAAATAAAGTTGGATTCAAAATGGCCAACTTCAAAATGGCCGCCATGGTCACCACTTATCTTGAAAAGTTTCCCCCCCTCACATATACTAATGTGCCACAAACAGGAAGTTAATATCACCAACCATTCCCATTTTATTAAGGTGTATCCATATAAATGGCCCACCCTGTACATTAGTGGCTGCAACCCCCTCTTCTCCTCCTCCACCTCTTCCTTCACTTCCACCTCTGAATTATCATCTTGCAGCACCAGTCAGCCATCAGTCAGTAGCTGGAAGCAGTGTAGCCATGCAATGGGGAAGCGGCAACAGGCCGTGCTGAAACTAATTTGCTTAGGTGACAAACAGCACACCGCCGCAGAGAAGTGGCAGGGTAAAAGCGACCAGACTGAGCTGTGGCTCTCGCCACTCAACCTACAACCAGGCATGGTTGTGTCTGATAATGGCCATAACTTGGTGGCGGCTTTGGAGCACAGCAAGCTCAGACAAATACCATGCCTAGCCCACATGTTCAACTTAGTGGTTCAGCGGTTTCTCAAAACCTACCCCAATTTGCCTGAGCTACTGGTGATGGTGCGCCACGTGTGTGCACATTTCCAAAAGTCATCTACAGCTGGCGCCGGTCTGGCAACGCTGCAGCAGCGATTGCAATTGCCAGCTCACCGACTGTTGTGCGACGTGAGCACGCACTGGAACTCCACGTTCCACATGTTGGCCAGGCTTTGTGAGCAGCAGAGGGCAGAAGTGGAATACCAGCTGCAACATAATTGTCGCCTTTCCAGTCACCTTCCGCTCTTCACAAGCGACGAGTGGGCATGGATGTCTGACGTCTGTTAAGGTTTTACGCAACTTTGAGGAATCAACACAGATGGTGAGCGGCGATGCCTCTATTATCAGCGTAACCATCCTACTCCTGTGTTTACTGAAACACTCGCTGCTCACATTAAAGGCGGACGCTTTGCATGTGGAAGAGGTGGAAATGGGGGAAGACAGTACACAGGGTGATTGCCAGTCCACCCTCCGTTCGTCTTCTCAGCGCGAATTGGATGATGAAGAGGAGGAGGAGGACCAGAAGACGGTTGCCTCCACTACAGAGGGTAGTACCCATAGCAGGTTTAGTCCATCTGTTCAGCGTGGATGGGTTGAAAAGGAGAAAGAGGATGAGGAGATTGAGAGTCATCCTCCTGATGAGGATAGCGAAGTCTTGTCTGTTGGGACTCTGGCACACATGACTGACTTTATGTTATGCTGCCTTTCCCGTGACCCTCGCTTTATATGCATTTTAGCCAAAACCGATTACTGGTTGTTCACCCTTCTCGACCCCCGCTACAAAGAGAACTTCTCATCTCTCATTCCTGTGGTGGAGAGGACGAGCAAAATTGTGCAATACCAGGAGGTCCTTAGGGAAAAATTGCTCCAAAATTTTCCAGCTAACTACACTGGCTGCAGAGTAGGTAGTTCCTTGGGCAACCGAGGAGGGGAGACGAGGGGAACACACAGCAGTTCCAACAAAGGCAGGGCAACAATCTCCAAGGCCTGGGACAGTTTCATGACACCCTGCCAGCACCCTCAACCTGATGCGCGGCCTAGTGTTACAAGGAGGGAAAATTTTTGGAACATGGTGAAGGAGTACGTAGCAGACCGTGTCAGCGTCCTCAGTGATCCCTCTGTGCCTTACAACTATTGGGTATCCAAGCTGGACACGTGGCACGAACTGGCTCTCTATGCCTTGAAGGTGCTGGCCTGCCCTGTCTCCAGCGTTTTGTCAGAGCGGGTATTTAGTGCTGCTGGGGGCATAATAAAACCAAGCACACCATAATAATAACCATAATAACTGATAAGCGCATCCGCCTGTCAACTGAAAATGCTGACAGGTTGACTCTTATCAAAATGAACAAGGCCTGGATTGCCCCTGACTTCTCTACTCCACCAGAGGAAAGCAGCTGAACATAAAGGCACTTTAAATGTGGCTTTTATAGTGTATTGAATACACTGTATTCCCATGCACCTTTTCCACCACAAAAAAGGGTTTATGGTTCATTATTCCTTTTCTCGTCCTCCTCCTCCATGATATCAACATGCTTATTAGGCTGCCCTCGCTCCTAATGTTTAAGAGGGTCAGCTCAGCAGCAGACCCTCACCCCTAATGTTTTAGAGGGTCAGCTCAGCAGCAGACCCTCACCCATAATTTTTTAGATGGTCATATCAGCAGTAGGCCCTCACCCCTAATGTTTTAGAGGGTCAGCTCAGCAGCAGACCCTCACCCCTAATGTTTTAGATGGTCAGATCAGCAGCAGGCCCTTGCCCCGTTATGTTTTAGGTCACCAGCAGGCCCTTGCTCCTAATGTTTTAGAGTGTCACCATCAGGCCATCAATCATAATTTTTTAAGGCTGTGTATGATGCCCTCCTTTATGTGTAATAAAGGCTGTATTGGAGTGCTGGTTCCTTGTAATTTTTGGCAGCCCTTTTACTTAGTGCATAGGCTTTATGATTGTAGGAGTCCCACTACCTGAACAATTGTACCACAATGTGAATGAGGCCCTCCTTTATGTGATATACAGGTTGTATTGGGGTGCCTCTTCCTTGTAATTTTTGGCAGCTCTTGCACTTTATATACAGGAAAGAATGTTTCCTAATAATTTTTCCTCTAAAATCGATTTTATCTTTGGTTTTGTGCGTATTATTATCAGTCTGTAAAAGTGGCATACTACTCGGACAACATCGTTCCCAGCAGCGACCTGGGAGTCCAAGATGCATCCAGACATCCTCCCCATGCTGTTCCCGAACCATTTCAGTGGTGTTTCCATGAATTTCTGACCTTTTCTTGTGAACCAGACACCCTCCCCTCTTCAGAGCAGGGGGCGCCTGGTTTAATGCTTGGGTTCTCCCATTGACTTCCATTGTGCTCTGGTGCTCGGTAGAGCACCCGAGCATCCCAAAGTGTTTTACTCGAGCACCAGAGCACCCGAGTACTTTGGTGCTCGAGCAACACTAGTAGGTACAGATAGTGCTGCCTCCCTGTATGTACTTGAATATGATGTAGGTACAGATAGTACTGCCTCCCTGTGTGTACTTGAATATGATGTAGGTAAAGATAGTACTGCCTCCCTATATGTACTTGAAAAGGATGTAGGTATAGACAATATAGCATCCATGTCTTTCTTGGAAAGTTATGTAGGTAAATATAGCATAGGATCCACATCTCTTATTGAAAATTATGTAGGTACAGATAGTACTGCATACCTGTCTCTTTTTAAAAGTGATGTAGGTACAGATAGTACAGTACAGTCTTCCCAACTTTCCTTAAAATTATGCAGAAACAGATAGCGCTGTATGTACTGGAAAAGGATGTAGGTATAGACAGTGTAGCATCCATGTAATTATTTGAAAGTTATATAGGTAAAGATAACACAGCATATATGTATTTCATTGAAAAATATGTAGGTACACATATAGTAATGCCCCCTCGTCTCTCCCTGAAAACTATGTAGGTACAGATAGTACTGCATCTCTGTATTTCCTTGAAAACCATGTAGGCAAAGATAATACTGCATTCCTGTCTCTCCTTAAAAATTATACAGGTAAAGATAGTACCACCTCCATGTCATACCTTAAAAATGATGTGGTTACAGATGGTACTGCCTCCCTTTCTTGTCTTTAAAATTATGTAAGTACAGATAGTACTGTGTTCTCTGTACTGAACCCTCTCTGATTTATTCATTGTAACTGGACAAAATCACGTCACGTTTTTCCTTAAAAATATCCGGGAAACATCTAACTGTGTGTTTTTCCTACAATCTGTTTATTAAGACAGAATTAACGATATCCTTTTAAATCGCTCTGTTTTGTACTTCTAATCCCACATCTAATAAACATCATGAGTCGGTATAATTACTGCCTATTCTTTGACCATTACAAGTGGTTACCGAGTAGTCTACCTTAGCTTCTTCGTGAATGTTATCAATTACTAAGTCCATTTTAATTGCCTAATCAGATCCAGCTTATTAACATTTTCATTTAATTACACCGAAGATATTTTTGTACGGTTACCGATTGCATGCTAAATTGGTTGATTAATGGCTTTGTCAGATTGCAATGATCAAATACTTGGATGCGTTTCAACAACAATATTATGGTAAAAGGCATCCTTCTCCAACTGTGTCTCCGGATACGATACATTGAAAAGCATTGCACTGAAAGCTTACTTCTTAGACATGAGGTTAAGCAGCCGTCCTTGGCCCAAGTCACTTCTATTAAGAAGAAAAATTCAGTCAAAGTCCATATGTACAAATCTTATATAGACACATAGACTATAGACTAGGACTCGGCAACTTCTGTTGTGCGATGGTATGAGGAAGAGAACTTCTAAAATGTTACAGTATTCCTGGACTAGAGTTAGGTTCTTCTGGATTTGTTCCTGACCTTGACATGATATCTCAGATTTATCTATTATCTGCCCTTTTAGATCCTATCACCTGGTACCTGTTGTCCTTCTACTAGTTTTGACCTCTTGCCCTGCTCCTTGCTTGGCACATCCTGATACCTTCTGGGGACCACAGCTGGCTGCATTTCAGACTATACTTTTTGTTTCATCTGCACAATTGTTGCCACTCTTCTAGGGATCAGAACCTGGAGACCAAACCAAGAAAGTCCATAACTCCTTACAAAGGATAAGGGTGGAGAATGATTCCTTAGACTTCATACCCTGATCTAGCAAGCACCTAACCAGTTTTAGCTTGCAGGATCCACGTCTCTGCTATTGTGCCATAGGTACAGTGAACACTATATGGCTGTCTATCACTTTAGAAGAAGTAAACACAGATAATACTGTATCCCTGCCTCTTACTGAAAAATATGTAGGTGTAGATAGCACTGCCTTCCTATCTCTTTTTGAAAATTATGTAGATACAGATAATATACACTCACCTAAAGAATTATTAGGAACACCTGTTCTATTTCTCATTAATGCAATTATCTAGTCAACCAATCACATGGCAGTTGCTTCAATGCATTTAGGGGGGTGGTCCTGGTCAAGACAATCTCCTGAACTCCAAACTGAATGTCAGAATGGGAAAGAAAGGTGATTTAAGCAATTTTGAGCGTGGCATGGTTGTTGGTGCCAGACAGGCCGGTCTGAGTATTTCACAATCTGCTCAGTTACTGGGATTTCCACGCACAACCATTTCTAGGGTTTACAAAGAATGGTGTGAAAAGGGAAAAACATCCAGTATGCGTCAGTCCTGTGGGCAAAAATGCCTTGTGGATGCTAGAGGTCAGAGGAGAATGGGCCGACTGAATCAAGCTGATAGAAGAGCAAAGTTGACTGAAATAACCACTCGTTACAACCGAGGTATGCAGCAAAGCATTTGTGAAGCCACAACACGCACAACCTTGAGGCGGATGGGCTACAACAGCAGAAGACCCCACCGGGTACCACTCATCTCCACTACAAATAGGAAAAAAAGGCTACAATTTGCACGAGCTCACCAAAATTGGACTGTTGAAGACTGGAAAAATGTTGCCTGGTCTGATGAGTCTCGATTTCTGTTGAGACATTCAAATGGTAGAGTCCGAATTTGGCGTAAACAGAATGAGAACATGTATCCATCCTCTGATGGCTACTTCCAGCAGGATAATGCACCATGTCACAAAGCTCGAATCATTTTAAATTGGTTTCTTGAACATGACAATGAGTTCACTGTACTAAAATGGCCCCCACAGTCACCAGATCTCAACCCAATAGAGCATCTTTGGGATGTGGTGGAACGGGAGCTTCGTGCCCTGGATGTGCATCCCTCAAATCTCCATCAACTGCAAGATGCTATCCTATCAATATGGGCCAACATTTCTAAAGAATGCTATCAGCACCTTGTTGAATCAATGCCACGTAGAATTAAGGCAGTTCTGAAGGCAAAAGGGGGTCCAACACCGTATTAGTATGGTGTTCCTAATAATTCTTTAGGTGAGTGTAGCTTCCCTGTCTCTCCTTGAAAACTATGTACTGTCATACTGCATTTATTTGACAAGAATATAGGTCAATAGTGACCATTGTCTACCATTAAGCCACTCATGACTTCATTGTGAGGTTCCAAGGAGTTGTCATTTAAGTGTGGACCTAGTGTAGACCCGCCCATGCCTGCCAGTGCAGTACTCCTATTAAGCTCTGCTAGATACAGGGCTTAACAATGTTGTTTAATCTCCAGAACGGGACTCCTAAGTGAAGGAGAGCACACTAATCATGCGTGAGGTTCTCTCCATTCAACGCTGTGGTAGTTCCAAAAATAGCTGAGTGTAAGTGGCTTCCTCTCCATTGGGATTGCTGGAAACTCCCATAGCGGTGAAAGGAGGGTGGCCACGATTCCGCGGCTGCTCTCCGTTCACTTTGGGGCCCTGTTCAGGAGTAGGTCCCAGCAGTAGGACCTGCACCTATTTGACACTGACAGCATTGTCCTACCAATATGCCATCAATGTCTGTGATGAGACAACCCCTTTTAGTGGAATAATGCTAAAATCACAATACAACATACAAAATCAGAATCTGTGAGTCCAAAAATATCTGAATAATTTGAAAATCCTGCTATTTATCCTGCACAGTAAAGACTATCAAAATAAACTAAAATTAAGAGTAACAATGGCCGAAATACAATTTTTTCCTCAACTCTCCTCCCTAAAAATGAATAAAAAAATTATCAAAATGTTGTATTTACCCCAACATGGTTCTAGTAAAACCTACAGCTCACCCAGGAAAAACAATCCTCTTGTGCTTTATTTTAGAGCAATGCATAGAACAAAAACCATATAAATTTGGTAATGCTGTATTAACAGCAAAAGAAAGTTATGGTGAATTCCATAAAAACAAAATCACAACAAAAAAACACATCACATCACAAATATTTTATACAGTTTCTCCATACATTATATGGAACATTAAATGATGCCAATACAAAATTTATAAAAATACAACTCGTCCCGCAGAAAAAAAACAAGCCCCCATACGGCTAAGTGTAATTTTATGTTTCTTTAAACAGTTTATTCAAGCTCGGCACCTAATGAATCCAATCCTCCGTATCTCTCCGAATGTTTTATGTTGCGTACTCCGAATACAGTCTTCCACTTTTCATGCTTTGGGCCATTTCAAAGTGTGAATATTAAGGTTGGCAGGTGCGCAATATTAAACTTGCAAGGTGCAAAAAGTCCAAACCGTGGTGCCAAAACTTACAACAAACTCTATTTTTCACACCAATAGAGATCGGAGCCTGCAAGTGTTCAATTTGGAAATTTGATTTGAAGATATTTACATATTTAAACAGAAACGAGACTCTAGTTTTATATGTTTCCTAATTTATGATTATGCGCTGGGCAAAGTATAGAAATAAATGAAAAACACCTAAAAAAATTGTTAGGATTTTTATCTTAGAACAAATCTCTATTAAAGGGACTATCCTATTACAACACCTTATATCCTACCCACAGGATAGGGGATAAGTGTTTGATGGTCAGGGGTTTAACTGCTGGGGGACCAGATGATCACGAGAATACTCTTGCTGCATCCAACTTTATAAAGGGCTGCTGGAGACAGTCGAGCGCTTGTACTTGGCAGTCCCATGGGACAGAACGGAGCAGGGGACGAGCAAGCATGCTCTATTCAAAAGTAGGAACACAGGCCGGTTCTCGAGATTGACGGGTGTCCAAATGGTCAGACCTCCACCGATTAGACATCGCGCTACAAGTTCAAAAATCTTTGTAGACATTTTTTTTTTTAAAGCTGACATGCATGATACATTGTAATAGAGAAGTATAGGAAACAGAGGATTGCATGTTCAGGTCCTCTACTGGAAACAAAAAAAGTAAAAAAAAATGTATAAAAAAAAAAGGTGTTAAAAGAATAAAATAAAAATCCATATAAAAACACAAATCTTGTTTCCCTTATTATTGGAAAAAATGAAATGACAGAGGATCGCGTGTTCAGATCCCCTACTGGAAACAAAAAAGTTAAAAAATTTATAAAAAAAAAAAAAGGTGTTAGAAGAATAAAAGAATAAAATGTATTCCATATAAAACAAAAAATCTTGTTTCCCTTATTAGAAAAAATTAAATCACTAAATGGTATTGCCATACACTTAAAGGGTTTCTATCACTTGGTATCACATATTTAGCTGTCAGACACTAGCGATCCGCTAGTGTCTGCTCTAACAAACCATCCTAAAATAATAGGTTTTGGGGCAGCCGTTTCGCTAAAATAAGAACTTATATCTATATGCTAATGAGCCTCTAGGTGCTATGGGGGCGTCATTAGCACCTAGAGGCTCCGTCTACCTTCATAAACTGCCGCCGCCCAGCGCGTCCCTCCAGCCCGCCCATCTCCTGCTGAATGCGATCCTCTCCGTGCGCGTCTCTGTTCTGCGCATGCGCAGTGAATGTCTGACCGCTTCCCTGCTCAGACATCTCCACTGCGCCTGCGCCGATGACATCATAGTGCTCCGAGGAACAGGCGCAGTGGAGATGTCTGTGCAGGGAAGCGGTCAGACATTCACTGCGCATGCGCAGAACAGAGACGCGCACGGAGAGGATCGCATTCAGCAGGAGATGGGCGGGCTGGAGGGACGCGCTGGGCGGCGGCAGTTTAGGAAGGTAGACGGAGCCTCTAGGTGCTAATGACGCCCACATAGCACCTAGAGGCTCATTAGCATATAGATATAAGTTGTTATTTTAGCAAAACGGCTGCCCCAAAACCTATCATATTAGGATGGTTTGTTAGAGCAGACACTAGCGGATCGCTAGTGTCTGACACCTAAATATGTCATAGGAAGTGATAGAAACCCTTTAACAGGCTTAGAGAGCACCCGTCAGCAGGGTCAACTCTATTAAACTAAGCATACTGCCTGGTTTGGTTGATCCTGCTGATAAAAATTATACCTATCGGTTGTAATGTTCCAGAGAAAAAAAAAGTATAATCCCTTATGCAAATGAGGGTTTAATTGCACTGAGCGGTGGGACCATGGTCATTTATCAAACTGGTGTAACGTAGAACTGGATTTCTAAAAGAGCTGTCAAATATTAAAGGTGGAATCTGATTGGCTGCTATGGGCAACTAAGCCAGTTCTACTTTACACCAGTTTGACAAATTACCCCAAATGTCCCTATAGTGTGCAAAGCAGCTATAATGTCCCCTAGAGTCCCCTAGTAATAATAACACCCTATATTGTGCTCTAGGTAATAATCCCTGTATAGTGTCCTCAGAAATAATAGAATTGCCCTTACAATGCCTCCCCAATAGCAAGGCCCCCCACGCTGCCCCTATATAGTAATTTCCCCCACACTGCCCCCACATAGTAATCCCCCCATAGTAATTTCCCCCCATACAGTAATTTCCCCCACACTGCCCTCATACAGTAATTCCCCCCATACAGTAATTCCCCCCACACAGTAATTTCCCCCACACTGCCCCATATAGTAATTTCCTCCACACTGCCCCCATATAGTAATTTCCCCCCAAAGTAATTTCCCCCACACTGCCCCCACAGTAATTTCCCCACACTGCCCCCCACAGTAATTTCCCCCACACTGCCCCCATACAGTAATTTCCCCCACACTGCCCCCCACAGTAATTTCCCCCACACTGCCCCATACAGTAATTTTTCCCATACAGTAATTTCCCCCACACAGTAGTTTCCCCCACACTGCCCCCACATAGTAATTTCCCCCACACTGCCCCCACAGTAATTTCCCACACACTGCCCCCATACAGTAATTTCCCCCACACTGCCCCCATACAGTAATTTCCCCCACAATGCCCTCACACAATAATTACCCCCACACTGCCCCCAAACAGTAATTTCCCCCACACTGCTCCCACATAGTAATTTCCCCCATAAAGTAATTCCCCCCACACTGCCCTCACACAGTAGTGTCCCCCACACTGCCCCCACACATTAATTCCCCCACACTGCCCCATGCAGTATTTTCCCCCACACTGCCCCATACAGTAATTTCCCCCACACAGCAGTGTCCCCCACACTGCCCCCACACATTAATTCCCCCACACTGCCCCATGCAGTATTTTCCCCCACACTGCCCCATACAGTAATTTCCCCCACACAGCAGTGTCCTCCACACTGCCCCCTCCCACAGTAATTTCCCCCACACAGTAGTGTCCCCCACACTGCCCCCACACAGTAATTTCCCCCACACTGCCCCCACACAGTAATTTTCCCCATACAGTAATTTTCCCTACACTGCCCCCACACAGTAGTGCCCCCCACACTGCCCCCACACAGTAGTTTCCCCCACACTGCCCCCCACACAGTAATTTTCCCTACACTGCCCCCACACAGTAGTGCCCCCACACTGCCCCCACACAGTAGTTTCCCCCACACTGCCCCCACACAGTAGTTTCCCCCACACTGCCCCCACACAGTAGTTTCCCCCACACTGCCCCCACACAGTAGTTTCCCCCACACTGCCCCCACACAGTAGTTTCCCCCACACTGCCCCCATACAGTAATTTCCCCCACACTGCCCCCATACAGTAATTTCCCCCACAATGCCCTCACACAGTAATTACCCCCACACTGCCCCCAAACAGTAATTTCCCCCACACTGCTCCCACATAGTAATTTCCCTCATAAAGTAATTCCCCCCACACTGCCCTCACACAGTAGTGTCCCCCACACTGCCCCCACACATTAATTCCCCCACACTGCCCCATGCAGTATTTTCCCCCACACTGCCCCATACAGTAATTTCCCCCACACAGCAGTGTCCTCCACACTGCCCCCTCCCACAGTAATTTCCCCCACACAGTAGTGTCCCCCACACTGCCCCCACACAGTAATTTCCCCCACACTGCCCCCACACAGTAATTTTCCCCATACAGTAATTTTCCCTACACTGCCCCCACACAGTAGTGCCCCCCACACTGCCCCCACACAGTAGTTTCCCCCACACTGCCCCCCACACAGTAATTTTCCCTACACTGCCCCCACACAGTAGTGCCCCCACACTTCCCCACACACAGTAGTTTCCCCCACACTGCCCCCACACAGTAGTTTCCCCCACACTGCCCCCACACAGTAATTTCCCCCACATTGCACCATATAGTAATTTGCCCCCCACATAGTAATCCTTCCCATAATTATTGCCCCCCCATAGTAATCCCTCCCATAATAATTTGCCCCCACACAGTATCCCACCATAATATTTTTCCCCCACATGTCCTCCTGTGTCCCCCAAAGTTGGCACATAAAAAAATTAAAATAAAATAAAAGCGAAATACTCACCTATGTCCAGGCGCTTGCTCACAGAGAAAGGCGTGCACACTTCACTGTGCTGCTGCGTCCCAGCACAGGCACGCGCGATGACAAAATCACGCACGCCTGTGCCGGGATTTCACTACCGCATAGGCCTCAGGCCTACTAGGTCTGAAGCCTATGGCGGTGATCGGCGGGGGGCAGGGAACTATGCGCTCCCAGGCTCCGCCGCAGTATGTGGGCGTCAGTGCTCCAGCAATGAGCGCTCCATCTGTATTGATGGAAGCACTTATTGCTTCTGGCACCCCCTTGAGGGCCGGCTCCAGGGGCGGACCGCAACCCCCGCACCGCACTAGGCATGCCACTGCTGCTTTGCTTTGATGATCCATCAGAACATCTGGATACAGAATATAAATGTGTAAAAAAATGATTTATTACTACTGTACCTTACATATAAAATCATGAAGACTACTGTGTCTCGGAGAATTAAGCCATTAATTAGATGTGGTCTGACATGAGTGGCTGATTAACATTAGAACCTGAACCCCCATATACTGATGTCCACCAATCTATCACATCCAAATTACACGAAGTCCACGCAATGTTTATCTGGAGGAACACTATGCTAAAGGCAGGGGGAGGGTAATAGTTTGTTACATTTATGCTTTTATATAGGACAAGTTGCAGTATCCTACTTCTATGGCAGTGTGTCACTGTGAATGGATTTCTGTGCATTTACTGTATTTATGCTGAAGAAGGGTTAACTAGGCACTTTGTCATGCAATTATGCATTTTCTTTGTACTGAGAAGTTAACAGTTAACAGGCCTTAGCCACCAGTTTCTAGGTGGGTCTGTCGTTATTCTCCCCATAGGGAGTGGTTAGATCAGAAGCATTCGGTGTAGAGACAGTGGATGGCTATGCAGTGTAGTGTGTGCTAAGGTAGCAGAACATAACCATGAGAAAACTAGCTTACAAGAAAGCTTAAACATCAGCTAAGGGCACTTTCACACTCGCGTTGTTGGATTCCAGCAGGCAGTTACGTTGCCGGAACTGCCTGCCGGATCCGGAAATCCATATGCAAACAGATGGCATTTGTTTCCGGATCTGGATCCGGTTGACAAATGCATTGAAACACCGAATCCGTCTCTCCGGTGTCATCCGAAAAAACGGATCCGGTATTTATCTTTTTTGCATTTTTAAAGATCCGGCATTATTACATTTCAATGGAAATGAATGCCGGATCCGGCATTCCGGTAGGTGTTCCAGAATTTTGGCCGGAGAAAATACCGCAGCATACTGCAGTATTTTCTCTGGCCAAATACAGTCCTGATCAAAAGTTTAAGAGCACTTGAAAAATGGCAAAGAAATCCTATTTAGCATGGCTGGATCTTAACAAGGTTCCAAGTAGAGTTTCAACATGCAACAAGAAGAAATGGGAGTGAGACAAAACATTTTTTGAGCATTCAATTTAATGAAAACAACGAATAAACTGAAACAGGCTGTTTTTCAGCTGATCAAAAGTTTAGGACCACACCTCCAAAAAAAAAACTAAACCCCCCAAAACAGAAATCCAACTTCCAAACATGAACTCAGTAATGAGTAGCTCCGCCGTTATTGTTGATCACTTCAAAAATTTGTTTCGGCATGCTTGATGCAAGCGTTTCCATGAGGTGAGTGGGAACATTTCTCCAAGTGGTGAAGACGGCCGCACGAAGGCCATCTACTGTCTGGAACTGTTGTCCATTTTTGTAAACTTCCCTTGCCATCCATTCCCAAAGGTTCTCAATTGGATTTAGATCAGGGGAACACGCAGGATGGGCCAAAAGAGTGATGTTATTCTCCTGGAAGAAGTCCCTTGTCCTGCGGGCATTGTGTACTGTAGCGTTGTCCTGTTGAAAAACCCAGTCGTTACCACACAGACGAGGGCCCTCAGTCATGAGGAATGCTCTCTGCAACATCTGGACTTAGCCAGCGACCATTTGACGCCCCTGCACTTCCTGAAGCTCCATTGTTCCACTGAAGGAAAAAGCACCCCAGACCATTATGGCGCCCCCTCCACTGTGGCGTGTAGAAAACATCTCAGGTGGGATCTGCTTGTCATGCCAGTAACATTGGAAACCATCAGGACCATCAAGGTTAAATTTTTTCTCATCAGAGAATAAAACTTTCTTCCACCTTTGAATGTCCCATGTTTGGTGCTCTCTTGCAAAGTCCAAACGAGCAGTTCTGCGGCGTTCAAGGAGACGAGGTCTTTGAAGACGTTTTTTGTTTTTGAAGCCCTTCAGTCTCAGATGCCGTCTGATGGTTATGGGGCTGCAGTCAGCACCAGTAAGGGCCTTAATTTGGGTCGAGGATCGTCCAGTGTCTTGACGGACAGCCAATTGGATCCTCCGGCTCAGTGCTGATGAAATTTTTTTGGATCTTCCACTTGACTTTTTTGTTCCATAACTCTCAGGATCATTTAAGAAATTCCAAATGACTGTCGTACTGCGTCCCACCTCAGCAGCGATGGCACGCTGTGAGAGACCCTGCTTATGCAGTTCAACAACCTGACCACATTCAAAAAGGGAGAGTTTTTTTGCCTTTGCCATCACAACGTGTGACTACCTGACAGAAAATGACAATGAATCCACATCTTTGCACAGATTTGGCCTTTTAAAGGCATGTGGTCCTAAACTTTTGATTAGCTGAAAAACAGCCTGTTTTAGTTTAATCATTATTTTAAATTAATTGAAGGCTCAAAAAATGTTTTGTCTCCCTCCTATTTCTTCTTGTTGCATGTTGAAGCTCTACTTGGAACCTTGTTAAGATCCAACAATGTAAAATATGATTTTTTGCCATTTTTCAAGTGGTCTTAAACTTTTGATCAGGACTGTACCATAAGAGTGACTAAACTGAAGACATCCTGATGCATACTAAACGGCATTCTTTCTATTCAGAATTCCTTAGGATAAAACTGAAGCATTTTTTTCTGGTATTGAGCCCCTGTGACGGAACTCAATACCGGAAAAATTTAACGCAAAGTACCCTTAAATAGGGAAAAAATTATTTATATATTTGAAAAGCACGCCAGTGTCAAGAGAAGGTGCGAGTAGAAGTCCTGTGGAGATAAACTGCTTAACAAGAACCTTATAGACTCCATAGTTGACAATGTCCAGACAGAATTTGGATATGCCCATTATACCACATCCCACAGAGGAAACTTGTTGTGACAAGTATTGTGAGTTTAGCAACCTGTGAAATGGTGCAGAACTTAGTTTGACATTAGGGGCTGCTTCGTGGTTGCATAGTGAGAAGTGTTGGACCCCTATTCCTGGAGGTTTACAATTGAGAGAAAAGTGCAGAGTGAGAAATATTGCTTCAGAGAAAGAACTGGACCCGTAGACTAATACTTCAGATATGAAAATTGTAAGATCTCTGGAAATTGCATGTTCTATAAGAACTGCCAGTCCATGCATGCTGAGGACTATGATGTATGTGCTTTAACTGTATTATTCAGTAAAGAACTTGTCTACTGCAAAATTGTCTCAACTTTGCCTCCACTGCTGCAGGGGACACTGCCTTGCACCTCACAATTCCTTACCATTAATGGCACCCGGGGGTGTACCACCAATGAGGCCAGGCAGCACCAGGTAGGGGCAATGGGGGGGGGGGGGGGGCAGCCAAAGGGCCATGAAAGGGCTGAAGGGAATGGGTTATGTTAAAAAATTGGCATTGGGGAGGAGGGGACGCTGTTTCAGTTTTTGCCGCAGGCAGCAGAATGGCTAGGTACACCCCTGAGGGCACCACCATGAGGCAGAAGAATCCTTAGAGCCAAGGTGTGCCCTGAATGGAAGAAAGGTTAAAGTTGGTTATTTCTGCTAGGTCTGGCTCACTGTCTCACCCACCTTTGAGGGATACAGCTGGATCACTCATCATCTATTATGTAAAGAATACACCTAGAAACAGTGAACCCACTCCTGATGAAACAGCCACCCTCCCATCAAGAGCAGCTGTTTGGGCATAGTTTATGTGATTGACAGACGGAACATCATGATGTTGCAAGTAGTGGCAGATAGCATCAGGGCAGTGGCGTACATAGAGAAGTAAGGGCCAGGCCCCCCATACAGGACAGAAGGGTTTCTGTCTAAACCATTTTCAATGACCCTTGGGCCATTTTTCCACTGCCTCATTTGCTAAAAGTTGTTCCTTTAGAGGGTAGAGTCCTGACCCCTGACCAAGTTTTCAACTCCACATGTTCTGCTGCTATGGTAGTTACACCCCTGCATCAGGTACAGAACAGTGGTCATATGCAAAATGTATGGGTGAACTGCTGCAAACCAGCCTATAGAAACATAAGGACAACCCCTTTAAACAAACCTGGGCATCTGAAAACTAGGAGTATACATAAAAGTCAGGGCTCCCCCATGGCAATAAGGTGCCTTTCAGGTGCAACTTGACACCACCATGTGGCTAACTACCAAAAGCATAGTTGCCAACTGGCCTGAATTTGGCAGAACTGTACCTTATTTTCAAAAACAGTCCTGGCAAATTCAGGATATCCTTGGTCAAAATGGGCAGGAATAACATAAAACCTGCCTATGGGTGGGCGATTTTGGGAGGGGCAGGGCATTCACATGGGGTACCCCCCAATTTTACCAACTAAAACGCTGAAAAGTATGTAAATGCAGGAGATCCTAATGCCCCCATTATCATATTATTATTATTATTTTTAAACAAAGTAGATATCCCATTTACTTGATTTCCAGTAAGGATGGAGCACATTATCTCCAGACCATTGGTGTGTCCAGAACGGGTTAATTCCTGTGATATAAAATAATCCTGACAGTTCTGAAATATCACATTTTCTTGTTAGTCAAAGCTTTGACAGCTACAGCTCTGAGGTTAGAGATATTAATTCCCTGCATACTTTTAAAGCAATCTCCATTTGTACACGTCTAAAAAAGTTAGATTTTCCAACAATTTCCTTATTTCCTCGGCCCTGCCCGCACACCTAACCACCGATATGTACACAGCGCAGCCCCTTGGAAAACTGTTTGTTTTATCTTGAATAACGATATAATTGATTGAGGCGGTGGACAAGAAGTCTTCAGATTCGTTTGCGAGATGGAAAGGAGCAATATTTCTAAGAAAGCTGGCAGACCGGCCTTTTCCTCTCAAAAGGAGAAAGTAAATGATTGAAACATCCACTTGCTAGTTAGCATCTTAAGTTACCTGGAGCGCAGGCCTCGCTGGCACTTTCCCTGTTTAATAAATGTTGCCTCTCACAAGGTCCCGATTGTGCGCACGGAGAGAGGCTGAGAGAAGAAACAAACGGGATTTAATTACGTAGGACGGCTCGGTGGCTGCTTTTGCAAATCGTTTATTTGTTTTTACTGGTGCAAGGTTTTTAGGCGTTACAAGCTTAACGGCCACTCACGTAGAGACAAGGCTGGCTAATTCATTGAGTAATTGATTTTTTTTCCTTCTTCTGTAAGACAATTTTTCAGGGAGCAAAGAAAATACAAGTCAATGGCATTAATAAAAATTGAGACGCTTGGCTTGTTGTTTGCAGAGCGGGGAGGCGAGTGTAGCGCGTGTTCATTTACGCAAGGAGTAACGAGATACTGATGATATACTGTGGTTTGGAATGGTACATCTCATCCAAGGCTGAACGAAAGACCATCGTGTATGAGGAGCAAATGTTCTGGAAGAAAATGTTTGGATATTAGAGGTGGTCCTCAGATTGATCGATGAGCTCTACCTTCAATGGGAAAGCTCTTTAAACATTGGTGATGTCAAGTGAACTGGATACGAACCAGTGGATGAAACATATCCAGGCCACCGCACGTGGACTTTCAGATTCAGACTGAACTTCCTTGGGCTCACCAGGGGAAATTCTTAAGAGGGCCCACCTTCTTCGTATTCAGGACATTCTGAATGCACATTCACTTTTAGGCAATTTTTATCATGGCACACAAGACTTATTATCAATCAGGCTTACTAGGTTTAATAGGATATCTGGTGGTCAATGGTTTCAAGATCAGCTCCAAATTATCTTCTGCTAGATGTTGGGGGCCCTGTTTTATAAGTGCCCACTATTGTGACCTGCTGTAGAGCTGTATCAGCAGTCCCAAGGCTTCGCTGCTTAGCCAAGAGTGGAGTCAATGGGGATTTGGCTTAGCTTGCTGAACTTAACAATGCAATGGGGCAGAACTTGCAGTGTGCTGCGAAAGGTCCCCAAGAAATAACATTGCTTGGGGATGGGCAAGGAATTCCAAATCTGCCCCTGTGTACATAGAGGCATGGCTACTGAATTTGCAGCTGATTGATTCTGTAGAATTACTGCATTGCACATGTGCAGAAGCAGCCTCCCCTCCATGTTCTCAAGACTCCGCACTTGTGCCATGCATTTCTTGTTGTCCTGCATGGCACATGTGGGGAGGTATGAGAACAATATGGTAAAACAGAGTGACCTTAATCCCCATTTATGCCTCTACATTCTCACTCACATCACTGGTTGTGTTGTGTCTGCTTGAGGGAGTCTGCTGGGGTCCAGTATCCAAGTCGTCCAGTGCAATGTCCACTAAAGATTGGTCTGCCTCGCTTCGAGGGGCTCAGGTAGGAGAAGGCATGTTAAAAAAAAGGGGGGGGGCTATGCTAGCTCCATCCATACAGACCATCCAAATGAATGCCATTGGCCAGTACCAGGACTGACTGAAGAGGAGGAGTCATATCACTGATGTCAGGTCTGAGACTGATGGAATAATGTTTATCTGAGGCCTGGGCAACGGCGTTGAGTTTACTAAAGGGGGAAGGGCTGTTTCAGAGAGCATCTCCTATACTTGCTCAAATTATCTGACCAAGTTTAGGAGGCTGTGGAGACAGCAGCACAGCACATAATTAAAGGGGCAATTGGGATTGGCAGCCCACTTAATTGTTAAATGCCACTGTCCACTAGGCAGATGGTCAATTACTTCTCTATGTATGCCACTGGCCAGAAGGTATATACGTGTCAAATTAACATGCTTGTCCAGGTGTGATCATAAATGGGGGATAGTGGGCTGACGGCTCAATACAAAGTAACCTAAAACAACCGTATTATTCTCCATTGTCTGTTCCCTTGGTGATCACAAATACATATTGTTTATTAATATAGACTTAGAAGGGGGGAGGCACTTGCATCCCCTACGGGCACAGCACGAGTTGTACCTGGGAGACTTATTCCTTCGGCAGGGATACCAAACAGTTGGAGTTAATTCTCACCGCAGATAAACTACAAATTTGTAACACTTCATTTAGAAGCATATTAAACTCGAGGGGTTTGAGCACAAGACCTGAGCTGAACAAGCCTGTCCAGTGTTCAGCCCGCATGTGTTGTAGGAAGGTTAAAAAAGAACAGCATTCACACCCTGGTTCCTCACAACAAGTTTGGCTAACTCAAAATTAATCACTTTTGGCTTAACCCGTCACTTCCACAAGGATTTGCAACAAGAGATTCATTTCTGGCTTGACACAAAGACTTCTCACAGGCTTGTTACAGTTAAAACAGGTTTGCGCAGATATATGTTCCCAGGTGAATTATTAGAATAAAAAGAATGATATATTACAGAAATAATATATCTATATCGTAACTGTAACGGATTAAACTTGAATTTTGGAAAAATTTGAGGTAGATCCAAATTTTGTGTAATTTAGTTTAGGTGCATTTTTGTGTGTGTATGAGAGAAAGAGACATTTCATGAAAAATAAATAAAAATGTGAGAGACTAGACAGACATATGAGTCCTGGGAGACCTCAGAGTGCCATGCACAGATTTTCAGGAACATGTTCAATTCAGAGAGAATTGATTCAGACCCTGATCGAATCGATCGACCAAATTTGGCCAAATCTAATTTTGAGTGGTTCATTCATATGTAAATACTTTCTCATTCTGGAGAAAAAAATACTTTTAATACATATGCAAATAAACAGTTAAGTGCACCAAGGGCGCTAACGCTTCTGTAGGATACTTTGGAGTTTGGGCGTTTGTGGACATTTGCCCCTATTGCTGCTATGAAAAGCCATCAACTCACTACTTTAATACACTTTGAAGGGTTCATTTGCACTGTAATTTACGCCGTTGTTTACACGTATACTATTTTTATTACTGATGAATAGTGTTGAGTGGCAGGGGCTAAATTCGAATTCGCCATATTTCACAAATATTTGGGTGAATATTCATCATATATTCATGAATTCGAGATTCATTTCTTGATTGCGAAAAATCAGCAATGTAAAATTCTCGTAATGCGAGCGAAATACAGGCGTGGGTCACCTTTGCTACATTTTCCAAGCTGCTAGAAGTTTCTTGAGACTGGAGAAAATAGTTGGCACAGCAGAACATTAAAAATGGTTTTATATGCAGTTAGAGTGCTCCAATATATTCGCGATTGTGCTAGTCGTCACTAATAATGCGAATATGTTGGCGCAATATGTGAAACTTTACATTTTAGCAGGTCTGCATGTTTGTATGGGCAGCAGAACCTATCACAATACCTAACACACTTCACTGCAACAGCTACACTATATCAGGATATAACCTACACTTACTATCTGTATTATATATATGAGCTATCTAACTAATGTAATTGGATAAGGAATAGGATCCAGATGAAAGCGCAGAGCACAGCAATGTCACTGCTCTCTCTCTCAGAAAATGGCTGCTCGGGAGGTTCTTATATAGTTAGGGGTAGGCAACTTTCCTATTGGTTGCTAGGGATGTTGCTAAGCTCTGACAAAGACATTGCATCCTTCTCATTGGCCCACAAGCAAGAAGGGAGGTTACTGATGAAAAAAAAATCTAGAATATTCGAAATTACGAATATATATCACTATATTCTAAATATTCATGACTTCTCGAAGTGCTGATATTCGCGATTAATATTCACGTTTCGAATATTCCCACCCAACACTCCTGAAGAATTACATTCTATATGATATACCCTGTTCATTTGCGGTTATTGCACTGTATTTCCACTGAATTGTGAAAAGGGTTAATGCACCACCAGTTTACACTGTAAGACACTCTCCTGTTTCGCGATCCACTGGGGCCCCCAGGAATTCTCGTGGGGCTTGGCCTGCGGGGGACCCCATTGGAGTAGCGGGACAGGTCACGCATGTGCCTGTGGAATCTTCGGTTCTGACTCCTTTGTGGGGCCGCTTGAGCACCCGCGTGCACGCTTGAGAGGAGGTTCGCTACGCCGGCCGCTGACGGGGAATATACCCGTACATAAACTCTAGTAGATTAGAGGCCAAGGCCGCACAAGTGTCAGGGATTAGGATAATCCTATGGTCTATGAGGAATAGACACATGGCACTCTGTGATTGGCTAGCAGGTGTTTAAGAGGTGATCTCCCTGGCTGGTCAGTGCCCACTGTTGTTTTGACAACCTGGGCGTATGTTGCTGTTCACATTCTTCCAGACTACCAGTGCATTATCTCTGACTTCCTCAATCCATCTCTAGAGACTGCCTGTGGGAAACTTCTATGCGGAACAGTTTGTCTCGTGTTGGACCTCGGATCAGACCCTGGCAATGTCTCATCCCTAGGTACCACGTTACACGGACTATTCCTGTGCATATGAACTTTGGCCTGGTCTGGCTGTCCCTTGTGAGTTTTCCTGCACAATTAATTATTTGGATTGATTACCTGCATGTAAATCCACCATTGTTTAAACTCTGTCTGGTTGTTTGGGGTTCTGCACCATTACACAGACTTTGGGAATTTCCAGCCTATGTGCTGAAAAGCTAGTAATTTTGCACTGCTGTCATAAGAAACTATGCAGAGCTGAGTTTTGAAGGGAAAAGCCATGCATAGTGAACTGTTAACTGTCTGGTTTAGCTTTTAGCTTGTCAAACTGCTTAGTCATTCCCATTGACTTGTATTGAGGTCCAGTACAAGTCTATGTCAGTCCTCAACTGCCAAATTTTTGCTTTTAGGCTGTGATTCTCCAGGTTCTAAAAAGGTTCTAAATCAGTTAAAAATTGTATGAAAGAATAGTAGTCACAGTCCCTAGTTGTCTACAGATAGGGACCCATGGTTATTAGGAGAGACTCTGCCAGAGTGCACATTTGACTAGAAGAAGATAGGACACTCTGCCACAGACCCAGGGTCACTAGCCCTGTGTCCAAAGGGACGGCCAGATGACTGGGCCGCAAACCTGGGCCACCCCCATTTGGCCAGGGTACCAGCCTTCTAAGAAAGAAAGCGACAGCTAGATCAGGCCTTTTCATAGCACAAAACCTTCTGCTACCAGAGGTAAGACGGAAGAAGCCAGCTCTGTGTCTCGCCTATATTGTTTTGCACTTGAGTTCCTCCAGTATAGAAGCACCCTGGTTTACTGCAAACCCTGATTCTCTGGACTTATTTCACGTGGTGACTAGTCTTGGGCGAGCATGCTCGGCCGAACATTTTTTTCCTTCAGCATTGTGATGCATGGCACTGCGTGTGCTCGAGCGCGATGCTAGAGTCTCCTCCCCGCACGTTTGTTGGCTGCTATGCAGCCAATAAACGTGCGCGAAGGTACTGGCACTCACTGTAATGCCGTAGCCATGTTGGCTACTGGCATTACAGTAATTGGCTGTCCAGAACGCGTCATTGGGTGCTATATAGCATCCGATGACACGTGGTTCGGCTAAGTCTTAGTCAGGGAGAGCTGCAGCAGAAGGGACAGATAGTGTAGGGACAGGTTTGTTTGTTAGGCAGGTTTTAGTGGTGAAAGGTGTTAGAGACCCAAAAGTCCTTTTAAGGACTATTGTTTTATCTGGCTGCCATATATATTATTAGTGCAACCTGCGCTAAATTGCGTGCAATTGTGTGGCTGCTGCTGACAATGACATAACCTCTGCTACGTCTCTGTTGTGTTACATTTGCGCTGTAAAATTCAATGCAATTGTTTGTCCACTGGTGGCAGCGACATTGCCTGTGCTACATCTCCTGTATAACGTTTGCCCATCCTAAATATCAGTGACATTCAGTCTAATTTATTTGCGCATACACTTACAAAACCTGCGCTACTGTACGTGTGACATACAGTACAGACCAAAAGTTTGGACACACCTTCTCATTTAAAGAGTTTTCCTTATTTTCATGACTATGAAGGCATCAAAACTATGAATTAACACATGTGGAATTATATACATAACAAACTGTAACAGGGTTCCCGAAGGTGCACTCGGTCCCCCATTAGCCGCAGACCTGCTGCTTAGCTTCGGGAACGAGGATCTGTGTTTTACCTCGTTCCCAGGGCGGCTTTACTAGCTGGGTGGCTCCCTGCTCCTAATTCTGCCTTGCTCGACTGGTTGGTCTGTCGGTCATGTGACGCTGGCCACGTCACATGACCCTCACTCCCCACTATAAATACAGGCAGCCTACTGGCCACAGGTTGCCTGTTAATTTAGGTTCCACCTGTGATTTGGTCTTTCCTGGCATACTTACCTCCTGCTGAATTCCTGACGATCCTCTGCCTGCTCCTTGTGTACTTTGCTGCTCTCCTGGTATTCTGACCCCGGTCTCCTCCTGACGATCCTCTGCTTACTCCTTTGGTACTTCACGTCTCTCCTGGTATTTATGACCCCGGCTTCTCCTGACAATTCTCTGCTTGCTCCATTTGTACTTTGTAGCTTTCCTGGTATTGACTCGGTCCGTTCACGTCCTGTTGTTTGTCTGTCTGTCATCCCTGCACTTATTCCAAGTTAGGGATTGCCGTCCAGTTGTCCCCTGTCATTAGGACTCGCGAGGCAAGTAGGCAGGGCCAGGGGTAAGGGTGGAGCGCAGTGGTCACTTCCCTCCCCCCTGTGTGTGTGTGTACGCGATCGTTACAGATTAACAGGCCCAATAACCACTGTATAATGAATCCTCTGGTGACCCTGTCCATGTCTCTAATCTGACGCAGATGGTGCAGGAGTTAGGGGAAAAACTCAGTTCTTTTGAGTTAGGGCAAGGTTCTTCCACTCCTCAGGCCTCCAGTCTGCATTTTGAGCCCCAGATTAAGCTCCCAGAACCCTTTTCTGGAGACCGGAAGAAGTTTCTCTCTTTTAAGGAGAGTTGCAAACTTTACTTCCGTTTGCGCCCTGTGTCCTCTGGCCCCCAGAGTCAACGCGTGGGCATTATCATTTCCCGGTACAGGGTGATCCCCAGGACTGCGCGTTCTCTTTACCTGCTGGCGCCAGTTGTTTATCTTTTGTGGAGGGGTTCTTTCAGGCCCTGGGTACCCTCTATGATGAACCAGACAGGGCTCTAGTAGCCGAGACGGCTCTAAAGGCACTGGTTCAGGGCAATCTACCAGCGGAGGATTATTGCACCCAATTCAGAAGGTGGTGTGTCCCCTCAGGATGGAACGAACCAGCCCTGAAGAGTCAGATCAGGTCAGGTCTGTCTGATAAATTAAAGGATCTTCTGGTCAGTTATCAACTTCCAGAGACCTTAGAGGAGATGATGACCCTTGTTGTCCGACTTGACCGACGGGTTAGAGAGAGACGACAGGAACAACAGTTCTCTTCCCAGATGGTGGTCCAGCCAGAGGCCTATCCCAGAGACAATGCTGAGGTCTCCACCGAGGAACCCATGCAGGTTGGCATGACCCGAGGGAATCTTCGCCGCAGACATGGAGAATGCTTTTACTGTGGAGATCCTGACCATTGGATCAACCAGTGTCCTAAGAAGGTCCTCTCTGTCAAGTCTCCTAAGGCAAGGCAACCTAAAGACCAGGTACACCCTGAATTTTCTAAATGTAAGCTTTCGGTACCCATTACGATTTCTTTGTGAGTAGATAAATGGCCGGGTAAGGCCTTTATTGATTCTGGCTCAGCGGCTAGCTTTATTGACTCTGAGTATGCTGTAAGATTGGGTATTCCTATGTTTGCCTTACCAACTCCTATTCATGTCATGGCTATTGATGCTACTCCTCTTATTGGTGGTACGGTGAGCTTATGTACCTCAGAGATTTCTCTAACCGTGGGTGTGTGCCACTCAGAGAGATGTTCGCTTTTAGTCCTAGAGAACCTACCGGCTGAGGTGGTACTAGGGTTGCCTTGGCTCCGACTACATAACCCCACTATAGATTTGTCCAATGGGGAGTTGGTGAGATGGGGGCCTAAGTGCTTGTCCGTGGTACAGGCTGGGGTCTCAGTAAAGTCTGATACTTTACCCTCTGTTGTTAGAGAATATTCTGATGTATTCTCATCACCAACCCCGGAGGTTCTTTCCCCCCATAGACCTTATGATTGTACTATAGAGCTAGTAGAGGGGGCCAAGTTTCCTAAGGGACGAATTTATAATCTTTCTATGCCCGAACGCAAGGCCATGGAAGATTATATATAGGAGAGCCTTGGTAAAGGGCATATTAGACCTTCTGTCTCTCCTATGGGGGGCGGGTTTTTTCTTCATTAAGAAAAAAGATGGTGGTCTTAGGCCTTGTATCAATTACCGGAGATTAAATAAAATCCAGAATAGATACTCCCTCCCATTGATTCCGGATTTATTTAACCAGGTTCTGGGGGCAACCTGGTTTTCCAAAATTGACCTGAAAGGGGCATGCAATCTAATCCGAATCAAGGAGGGAGACGAATGGAAGACGGCGTTCAATACCCCGTAGGACACTTTGAATATCAGGTGATGCCTTTTGGACTCAGCAATGCCCCAGCTGTGTTCCAAAACATCATGAATGACATTCTTAGGGAGTTCTTAGGTAAATTTGTTATTGTCTATCTTGACGACATTTTGATATTCTCTCCTGACTTCGAATCCCATGTGTCTCATGTTAAACAAGTATTAGAGGTGTTGAGGGAGAATCAGCTATCCGCTAAGCAAGAGAAATGTGTCTTTGGTGTACAGGAGATTCTGTTTCTAGGGCATGTTCTGACTCCTCACGCCTTTAAGATCGATCCTGGTAAGGTACTAGTAATTAAGGAATGGGTAAGACCTTCATCCTTAGAGGCCTTACAATGGTTCTTAGGTTTCGCCAATTACTATCGTAAATTTATTATGAATTTTTCCGTAATTGCTAAACCGTTGACCGACCTTACTAAGAAAGGGGCGGATTTGGAGAATTGGTCTACTGAGGCCATTTCTTCATTTGAAAAATTAAATAAGGCATTCAGTAGCGCTCCCATTCTAATCCAGCCTGATCAGGAGAAACCTTTTATTGTGGAGGTGGATGCGTCCGAGGACGGCGCAGGAGCAGTCCTTTCACAAGGTCCTGCTAGCCTCACTAACCTGAGACCATGTGCCTTCTTCTCCAGGAAATTCTCTCCCACGGAGAGAAACTAAAACATAGGGAATAGGGAGCTGCTGGCCATTAAATGGGCTTTTGAGGAGTGGAGACATTTTCTGGAGGGGGCAAGGCATTGTGTAACTGTTGTCACTGACCATAAAAACCTTATGTTTCTCGAGTCTGCTAAGAGGTTGAATCCCCGTCAAGCCAGATGGGCTCTGTTTTTTACTCATTTTGATTTTTCCATTACGTTCAGGCCAGGAAGTAAAAATGTGAAGGCGGACGCATTATCTCGGAGCTTCCAGGCTTTTCAAGCTACTGAGGTACCACCTGAATCCATCCTACCAGCAAAAATCTTCTTAGCAGCTCTTACCCAGGATATCTCGGCTCACATTAGGTCTGAACAACATCTGGCACCGGTATCCACCCAACAGATAAGTTGTTTGTTCCCGTACAATTTCGTCTCCAGCTATTGGGTGAGTGTCACGATTCTGCCTTTTGTGGACATCCGGGTGTTGAGGGCACTAAGGATCTGGTTTCTAGATCTTATTGGTGGCCCACTCTAACTAGGGATGTCAAGTCCTACGTGTCAGCCTGTGAGGTTTGTGCCAGGTCCAAGACACCTAGGACTCGCCCTGCTGGTAACCTACGACCCCTACCCATTCCCAGTAGACCCTGGTCCCATATCTCGATGGACTTTATAACTGACCTACCACCGGCAGAGGGTAAGACTATAGTTTGGGTAGTGGTCGATAGGTTTAGCAAGATGGTCCATTTCATTCCCCTGTCTAAACTCCCGAATGCCAAAACCCTGGCGTCTATTTTTGTGAAAGAAATTGTTCGATTGCATGGTATCCCGGAAAATATTGTTTCTGACAGGGATGTGCAGTTTGTGTCCAAATTCTGGAGGGCCTTCTGTCAAAAATGTAAAATTTCATAGTCTTTTTCCTCTGCCTACCACCCTGAGAGTAATGGGCAGACTGAACGCCTTAATCAGTCTGTGGAACAATTCTTGAGGTTGTATGTTGCTGATGACCAGCAATTATGGGTGAAATTTCTTCCATTGGCTGAATTTGCTTTGAATAACCGTGTCAATTCTTCTGCTGGGGTTTCACCTTTTTTTTGTAACCATGGTTTCCATCCCCGTTTTCATTCTGGGTCATCCGTCTCCTCCTCTAACCCTGAGGCGGATAGGTTCTCCTCTGAACTGTGCACAGTTTGGGCCCGGGTTCAATCGAACTTAGAAAAGGCTTAAAGTTCTCAGAAACTCAAGGCCGATAGGAGACGTTCAAGGGGGGTGAATTTTCAGGTTGGGGATAAGGTATGGTTGTCCTCCAAGAATCTCTCTCTTAAGGTAGATTCTAAAAAGTTTGCTCCTCGTTTTGTTGGACCATATAAGATCACGGAGGTGATTAACCCGGTATCATTTAGGTTGGAGCTGCCCGAGTCATTCCACATTCATAATGTGTTCCATAAATCTCTACTTAAAAAATATTTTGAACCGGTAGTACCATCGAAAGCCTCACCTCCGCCGGTTCTTGTTAATGATGCTGTCGAGTATGTGGTGTCTAAAATAGTGGATGTCAGGCAGGTGTGTAATTGTTTGCAGTACATGATTCACTGGAAGGGGTATGGACCTGAAGAGAGATCTTGGGTACCTGCCAGGGAGGTTCATGCTCCTAGACTTGGTCGAAAATTTCATTTAGAACTCCCTGAAAGGCCATCGCCTGAAGTCTTGGGTCCGGTGGCCCCTCGTAAAAGGGGGGGTACTGTAACGGGGTTCCGAAGGTGCACTCGGTCCCCCATTAGTCGCAGACCTGCAGCTTAGCTTCGGAAACGAGCATCTGTGTTTTACCTCGTTCCCAGGGCGGCTTTACTAGCTGGGTGGCTCCCTGCTCCTAAGTCTGCCTTGAGCGCCGAGCTGATCACTCGGTGCTCGACTGGTTGGTCTGTCGGTCATGTGACGCTGGCCACGTCACATGACCCTCACTCCCCACTATAAATACAGGCAGCCTGCTGGCCACAGGTTGCCTGTTAATTTAGGTTCCACCTGTGATTTGGTCTTTCCTGGCGTACTTACCTCCTGCTGAATTCCTGACGATCCTCTGCCTGCTCCTTGTGTACTTTGCTGCTCTCCTGGTATTCTGACCCCGGCCTCCTCCTGACGATCCTCTGCTGACTCCTTTGGTACTTCACGTCTCTCCTGGTATTTATGACCCCGGCTTCTCCTGACAATTCTCTGCTTGCTCCATTTGTACTTTGTAGCTTTCCTGGTATTGACTCGGTCCGTTCACGTCCTGTTGTTTGTCTGTCTGTCATCCCTGCACTTATTCCAAGTTAGGGATTGCCGTCCAGTTGTCCCCTGTCATTAGGACTCGCAAGGCAAGTAGGCAGGGCCAGGGGTAAGGGTGGAGCGCAGTGGTCACTTCCCTCCCCCCTGTGTGTGTGTGTACGCGACCGTTACACAAACAAGTGTGAAACAACTGAAAATATGTCATATTCTAGGTTCTTCAAAGTAGCCACCTTTTGCTTTGATTACTGCGTTGCACACTCTTGGCATTCTCTTGATGAGCTTCAAGAGGTAGTCCCCTGAATTGGTCTTCCAACAGTCTTGAAGGAGTTCCCAGAGATGCTTAGCACTTGTTGGCCCTTTTGCCTTCACTCTGCGGTCCAGCTCACCCCAAACCATCTCGATTGGGTTCAGGTCCGGTGACTGTTGAGGCCAGGTCATCTGGCGCAGCACCCCATCACTCTCCTTCATGGTCAAATAGCCCTTACTTTCAAAGTTTTCCCAATTTTTCGTCTGACTGACTGACCTTTATTTCTTAAAGTAATGATGGCCACTCGTTTTTTTTTACTTAGCTGCTTTTTTCTTGCCATAATACCAATTCTAACAGTCTATTCAGTAGGACTATCAGCTGTGTATCCACCTGACTTCTCCTCAACGCAACTGATGGTCCCAACCTCATTTATAAGGCAAGAAATCCCACTTATTAAACTTGACAGGGCACACCTGTGAAGTGAAAACCATTTCAGGGGACTACCTCTTGAAGCTCATCAAGAGAATGCCAAGAGTGTGCAAATCAGTAATCAAAGCAAAAGGTGGCTACTTTGAAGAACCTAGAATATGACATATCTTCAGTTGTTTCACACTTGTTTGTTATGTATATAATTCCACATGTGTTAATTCATAGTTTTGATGCCTTCAGTGTGAATCTACAATTTTCATAGTCATGAAAATAAAGAAAACTCTTTGAATGAGAAGGTGTGTCCAAACTTTTGGTCTGTACTGTACTTGCAAGCATATATACCATTTAATATGCTAAAGGCAAACAGTAAGGGACGGGGAAGTGGCCGTTCTGCTGATGGTGCACGCAGAGGCCGTGGACCTGTGCGCGGTGAAACTGTGCCTGCTGCCAGAGCACAAGAAAAACAATCATCCACAATACCTAACTTCATGTCCCAGTTTGCAGGGGGGCACAGGACACCACTCTCGACGTCCCACCAGTGCGACCAGGTGGTCGGTTGGATTGCAGCAGATAATGCTTCCAGTCGGTTAAGCACCACCCTGCCTTCCACAAAGTCCAGTCTCAGTAGCCAAGAGTCAAAAGAATCCTCACCCTGATCCTCCTTCCTCCCACCATGGAGAGTCTTGGCAAAAAAGTGATCCCACACTCGGATATTCCGAGGAGCTGTCTTCATCGCCATTCCTTGAATTGGCCCTCTCGCCAAGCCCGCTTGAAGAGGGACATGAGGAGATCTTGTGCACTGATTCCCAAACTCTTGAGCATCCACAGTCAGAAAAAGATGACGGTGGGGAACGGCAATTAGTGTTTCACGAGGTGGATGATGATGAGACACAGTTGCCAATAAGTCAACCACAATTAGTGTATCAAGAGGTTCATGATGAGGATGAGACACAGTTGTCAATAAATGAGGTTCTTGTTAGGTCAACAAGTCAGGAGGATGACCAGAGAGAGGAAGTGGAAGAGCAGGTGGTGGACGATGAAATCACTGACCCAACCTGGGAAGGTGGCAAGCCGAGCGAGGACAGCAGTACAGAGGGGGAGGGATCCGCAGCACCGCAACAGGCTGGAAGAGGCAGTGCGGTGGCAAAAGAAAGAAGGCGGGCCACACCAAACAGGCCCGCAACTGTTCCTCGGAGGACCTCCTTGCTGCAATCTCCCTTTGCAAGGGGTAGGTATTCCGCAGTCTGGTGCTTTTTCGAGGAAAGTTCGGACGATAAAAGAATTGTCTTTTGCAACCTGTGCCGTACCAAAATGAGCAAGAGCGTGAACACTAGTAACCTCACCTCCAACAGCATGATCCGCCACATGGCATCAAAGCACCCTATTAGGTGGGCCGAAAGCCTGGGTCCATATTCAGTGTCTGTGGGTCACACCACTGCCTTCTCTTCCCCTGTGTTGCGTGCTGGCCAATCCCCCATCCAAGACGCAGGCACGTATGCCTCCCATTCTGTACCTGGACCTTCGCAAGCACCATCATCTACCACATCCACTTCTGTGTCCCAGTGCAGCATACAGGCCTTTGAACGAAAGCGTAAATACCCAGCCACCCACCCACCCACCGGCCATAGCACTAAATTCACACCTTTCCAAATTGCTGGTCCTGGAAATGTTGCCATTTAGGCTTGTGGAGGCTTTCCACAGCCTGATGGCGGTGACCACACATCGTTACTCAGTCCCCAGCTGCCAATATTTTTCCCTGTGTGCTGTTCCCGGCTTACACCAGCATGTGTCCCGTAACATCACCTGTGCCCTGACCAATGCAGTTATTGGGATGGTCCACTTAACGACTGACACATGGACAAGTGCTCGTGCCCAGGGACGTTACATTTCCCTGACAGAACACTGGGTGAACATTGTGGAAGCTGGGAGTGAGTCGTACCCTGGGCTGGCACAGCTGCTACCGACGCCAAGGATTGCGGGCCATATTTCCATCAGGATTTTCGCCACCACCTACATTAGTGGCCCCCCCCTTCCCCTCCTCCACCTCCTCCACCCATTCCACCTCTGAATTATCATCTTGCAGCACCATTCAGCCATCAGTCAGTAGCTGGAAGCAGTGTAGCACTGCAGTGGGGAAGCGGCAACAGGCCGTGTTGAAACTTATTTGCTTAGGTGAAAAACAGCACACTGCCGCAGAGCTGTAGCAGGGTAAAAGGGACCAGACTGAGCTGTAGCTCTCGCCACTCAACCTACAACTAGGCATGGTTGTGTCTGATAATGGCCGTAACTTGGTGGCGACTTTGGAGCTCGGCAAGCTCACACACATACCATGCCTAGCCCACATGTTCAACTTAGTAATTCAGCGGTTTCTCAGAACCTACCTTAATTTGCCTGAGCTACTGGTGAAGGAGCGCAGCGTGTGTGCCCATTTCCGAAAGTCATCTACAGCTGCCGCCAGTCTGGCAATGCTGCAGCAGCGCTTGCAATTGCCAGCTCACCAACTGTTGTGCGACGTGAGCACGCGCTGGAACTCCACGTTCCACATGTTGGCCAGGCTTTGTGAGCAACGGAGGGCAGTAATGGAATACCAGCTGCAACATAGTCGTTGCCTTTCCAGTCAGCTTCCGCTTTTCACAAGCAACGAGTGGGCATGGATGTCTGACCTCTGTGAGGTTTTACGCAACTTTGAGGAATCAACACAGATGGTGAGCGGCGATGCCGCTATTATCAGCGTAATCATCCCACTTCTGTGTCTACTGAAACGCTCACTGCTCATAATGAAGGCGGACGCTTTGCATGTGGAGGAGGTGGAAATGGGGAAGACAATACACAGGGTGATAGCCAGACCACCCTCCGTTCGTCTTCTCAGTGCGAATTGGATGATGATGAGGAAAAGGAGCATGAGACGGTTGCCTCCGCTAGAGAGGGTAGTACCCATAGCAGGTTTATTCCATCTGTTTTGTGTGAATGGGCCAAAGAGGAGAAAGAGGATGAGGAAATTGAGAGTCATCCTCCTGATGAGGACAGCGAAGTCTTGTCTGTTGGGACTCTGGCACACATGGTTGACTTTATGTTATGCTTCCTTTCCCGTGACCCTCGCGTTATATGCATTTTGGCCAACACCGATTACTGGTTGTTCACCCTTCTCGACCCCTGCTACAAAGAGAACTTCTCATGTCTCATTCCTGTGGTGGAGAAGACTAGCAAAATGGTGCAATACCAGAAAGTCCTTGTGGAAAAATTGCTCCAAAAATGTCCAGCTGACAACGCTGGCGGAAGAGTACGTAGTTTCTTAGGCAACCGAGGAGGGGAGACGAGGAGAACACACAGCAGTTCCAAAAAAGTCAAGGCAACACTCTCCAAGGCCTGGGACAGTTTCATGACACCCCGCCAGAACCCTCACCCTGATGATTGGCCTAGTGTCACAATAAGAGAAAAGTTTTGGAAGATGGTGAAGGAGTATGTAGCAGACCGTGTCAGCGTCCTCAATGATCCCTCTTTGCTTTACAACTATTGGGTGTCCAAGCTGGACACGTGGACGAACTGGCGCTCTAAGCCTTTGAGGTGCTGGCATTACCTGGCATCAGCGTTTTGTCAGAGCGGATATTTAGTGCTGCTGGGGGCATAATAACTGTTAAGCGCATCTGACTGTCAACTAAGAATGCTAACAGGTTGACTCTTATCAAAATAAACAATGCCTGGATTGCCCCTGACTTCTCTACTCCACCAGAGGAAAGCGTCTGAACATAAAAACACTTTAAATGTGGCTTTTATGGTGTATTGAATACTCTGTATTCCCATGAACCCCTTCCACCACAAAAAAGGGTATACGGTTCAATCTTCCTTTTCTCGTCCTCCTCCATCATATCAGCATGCTTATTAAACTGCCCTCGCTCCTAATGTTTTGAGAGTCAGCTCAGCAGCAGACCCTCACCCCTAATGTTTTAGAGGGTCACCAGCAGGTCCTCGTCCATAATGTTTTAGAAGGTCAGCTCAGCAGCAGACCCTCACCCCTAATATATTAGATGGTCATATCAGCAGCAGGACCTCACACCTAATGTTTTAGATGGTCAGCTCAGCTGCGGACCCTCACCCCTAATGTTTTAGAAGGTCAGATCAGCAGCAGACCCTCACCCCTAATGTTTTAGATGGTCAGCTCAGCAGCAGACCCTCACCCCTAATGTTTTAGAAGGTCAGATCAGCAGCAGACCCTCACCCCTAATTTTTTAGATGGTCAGATCAACAACAGACCCTCACCGCTAATGTTTTAGAAGGTTAGATCAGCAGCAGACCCTCACCCCTACTTTTTTAGATGGTCAGATCAGCAGCAGACCCTCACCGCTATTGTTTTGGATTGTCAGATCAGCAGCAGGCCCTTGCCCCTAATGTTTTAGAGGGTCACCACCAGGCCCTTGCTCCTAATGTTTTTGAGCGTCACCAGCAGGCCATCAATCATAATTTTTCAAAGATGTGTATGATGCCCTCCTTTAGGTGTAATACAGGGTGTATTGTAGTGCAGGTTCATTGTCATTTTTGGCAGCCCTTTCACTTTATATACAAGTAAGTATACAGGAAAGAATGTTTCCTAACAATTTTTCCTCTAAAATCGATTTTTATCTTCGGTTTGGTGCGTATTATTGTCAGTCTGTAAATGTGGCGTATTACTGGGACAACATTGTTCCCAGCAGCGACCTGGGAATCCAAGATGCATCCAGACATCCTCCCCATGCTGTTCCCGAACCATTTCAGAGGTGTTTCCATCAATTTCTGACCTTTTCCTGTGAACCAGACACCCTCCCCTCTTCAGAGCAGGGGGTGCCTGGTTTAATGCTCTGGTTCTCTCATTGACTTCCATTGTGCTTGGGTGCTCTGTAGAGCACCCGAGCATCCCAAAGTGTTCTACTCAAGCACCCAACCACCAGAGCACTTTGGTGCTCGAACAACACTAATGGTGACACCTCAACGGTGTCCAGGGGACCCAGTGTAACGTTGGAGGCCACCTAAAACACAGCCACTGCACTTCCTCTGCCGTCCCTTTGCTCTTTTGCTGGAACTTGGTCCTGTCAGTCAACAAGGGTACAAGGGGCTCCATTTGCAGAGAAAAAATGTTCTGTATGACCTACAAAATGTATTCCCTTTGAATATTATGGAAGGCATACAAAAACAACATTGCCCCCCCCCCCTCCCTCACTTCTCATTTCAAGAAAAAGCTTCACATTAACTGGGCAATGAGCAGAACACTTACATGCTGACCTCCTTTACATTTTTATTTTATTTTTTTGCTGCAAATCTACTGATTCCTGGGCTCCTCTTCTGCCATCCAAGATGGCTGCACCACTTCTTAGACTATCTGAAGACACTTTCTGCTGCCCTTGGAATGGCTAGCACCACTCCTGTGAACAGTGCTGGCTAACACAAGAGCTTGGCTGGACCAGTAAGGGGGTCTTGACTACCAATACACAGTCTGAGCTGTGAGCTCTGAGAGGCCATCGTGAATGGCAGAAGAAGAGCCCAGGAATTGGTAGATATGCAGGATGAAAAGGAGATCAGATAAGTGTTCTGTACATCCCCCAGATAATGTGAATAATTTTTCTTGAACCAGAGATTCTCTTTAAGAGTGGGAGAGTGGTGCTGAAGATGTTCCAAAATCCACATGGAAAATACGCTGTGTGACTATGGCCTTAGGGTCATTTGTATATCAGATTTTTTGCTGAAATTTTTGCAACTGAAAATCAGTTTCATACATTGGAATGGGGTTGTTTTTGCAGAAAGTGCATGCATTCCTGAAAATGCTATTCACACAAGAGGGACAGTTGCAACATTTTCTGCAACAAATCTTCCACTTGTGAATATTCCTTTATAGTTTGGAGAGCTTGATCCTTTGGTTTGTTGCTTCTCTGATTGAGCCACCTAGAGAGGCTTAGGTGTAAGTCTAGGCAGACACTAGGTCACCACAGAGCCTTCCTAAGCTACGAGGAGACGGGGATACTAGTCTCTGAACATACCCTTTTGTCACGGTCCCTCCCATGACAGAGGTGAGAAGATCTGAGAGATTGGCGGCACGTGAGGGTATCTGACAGTCTCTCTGTTTTCACCTTGCAGTGTTGTTGTTTTGTAATGACCACACCTCTTGTCAGGTGCAGCTTGTGATCATTACTGAGGCTCTATTTAGTTCTGACTCACATTGCTTACCATGCGGTTGATATTTCCTGCTGGAGTTGGTTGAGCTGGTGTGTTGTTCCTTTGGATCTCCTGCTCCTCCATTCTTCTCTAAGCTAAGTGCATCTTGTTTTGCAGTTTGTTGTTCACTTGCGTTTGTTGTTTTCTAGGCCTCAGGGAGACGCTGGCTCCTTCATCTGGGAAGGAACCAGTAGTGTCATTCCCTGCCACCATTCCTAGGGACCTCCAGGGCTAAGGTTCCGGTGTATGAGTATTTTCACCTTCAGGATCTACTCATATTGGCAGGAGTCAGGGAGAGTTCTTGGGATTCCTAGGAGGTAACCATCCCTCTCCCTTAGCTTTGAGGCCTAGACTCCGGTCTATTTCCTTCTGTGTGTTATCTGGTATTTTCCCCTCCCATTACCCGTGACACCTTTCTCCTTTTGTGTGGTGGAAATCAGTTTCACAGTGGGCGTCAAAAAGTTCACCTCTCCACTTCTGCATGTGGTGTGAGGAACCTTTGGTTCCAATTCTCTCTGGAAGATCATGGCAGTGTGTAGAGGGTATGTTGAGGATCTTATTTGTCTCCTTAAAGGAGAACTCTCATCTGGGATGTTTATGGAATAGCGATAGATTTGCTATTAATGTCCTATATGTGCAGGAACTCTCCTATCTCAAGAATCTTGCTGCATTCATGACTAGGGGCATTCAAAAATAGACAAGCCAGCATGACTTGCTCTCCATTCACTTCTAAAGAACTGAGATAGACACAGGTCCCAGAGGTGGGACTGGCACTTATCAGACATTTATGGCATATCCTATGGATAAGCCATAAATACCCCTTTGAGCAAAATATATAACAAACAGATTTTCTTTAAGATCTAAGACAAGAGCCATTATAGATGCCTTTGGTCACCCACTTGACTACACCCATAAATGGACACTTACCTGCTCTTTCTGTTCCCTGCACCCCATCTCTTTCTTCAATAACTGCTACAAGGGGCAGATATACTGTGGATTTATCATGCATATTATGCAGGCAACATTTACAGTTGAGGCACAGTGGACGGAAATTTACCAAATGTCATCCACATGCAGCGGAAAACCATTTGCTTGGAATCAGGTTAGAAAATGACTTTCAATGCAAATTATAAAGGGGTGGCATCACTAGACATATTCTACATTTTTCAAACCAGCACCTGGATCTGAACTTTTTTGTAATTGCATGTAATTAAAAATTCAGTATAGCCAGTGAGTTATTCAATAAAAAGTCTCTACATAGCGCCACCAGCCATATGTTCTGTTAAAAGCTGTGGAAGTTACAGGGAGAGAGCTGCAGCAGAAAGGACACGCACCCTGAGCTGCCAGGCTGAAAATAATCTAGCAGAGCAATTGCAGCAGTGATAGCTGAGATCTCCTCCTCCTCCTCCACTGAGATCTCCTCCTCCTCCTCCACTGAGATCTCCTCCACTGAGATATCCTACTCCTCCTCGGGTTTTCCTTCACTTCAATGGAGGTTACAATCTGGGAGAAAAAAAATTGTAAAAAATATTGTGTCTAATGAAATTCACATTCACTATGAGGCATGTATTTATGGAAAATTTCTGACAAATACGTAAGCCCTTTAAATGCCTATGTGGTTACATTAAATGATATAGTGATATTTTCTGCTATTTTCTTCTCCTCCAATCTGCCGATATGGAAATTGCAAGGTACGAACTAAGCCTCAATAGATCGGCTTTATTTTCCAATTATTGCTATTTGCAAGGAAAACAACTTAAATTCACTCTTCACCCTGGAGGACAGACCGCATTGCTAAATTGCAGCTCTAGAGACTGTCGCCTGTGATAATTTGACTTCATTAAATCTGAGGCATAAATGGACGTTTTCCTATATTTTTTTTCCATGTGCCGATCTCTCTGCAGTTAAAACCTCGGCACAACAGACACGTTATTGAGCTCCGTCCCCGGCTCTGTCATTAGGAGCCAAGCATTGGGAAATAATGATATGCATGGTAATAACGTTGTAATGCTTTATTAAAGAGTAATAATGATAGGCTGCCGAAGAATGTCACTGGTTTCTATTAATTCTTCTATCAAAGGGTAAACATGACGGAGGTGGGTCAGCTCGCAGTCCGTGTTCTCATCCCAGTCTAGGCAGCAACTCACCATGTTTCAAGTGCTGTGTTCCCGACCGAAATGTCTGATGTTTAGTTTGGTCAGTGATGTGATGTGACCATAGACTGGAAAAAAGGACTTCATGTTTTAAAATTAGCGAATTAAAGTAGGAAGGGGCGCTGGAAAAAACATGGCCTCTGGAAGTCAAATGTGAAGTGTATTAAATCTCAAGCTAAAGGGGCTGGGCTGTCCTACGAAAAGTATTACTATGAAAGGGATGAGCGAAGTTTTGTAAAATTCGATTTGACTGCTTTGCTGAATTTAGCAAAAAAAATTTGCTCCGTGGCGAATTACTTCATCACGAAGCGCATTTATTGTAAGTAGTGGGTGGAATGACAGGGAGTAGTGACTGCGCTGGCCTCCGTCATTGTACACCTCAGATGCAGGGTTCATTGCTGATTGTGGCATCTGAGTTTAGTATTATTAAAGTGTATAATGAAAATACACGAATAAAATCATACTTATTTGATCGCGAAGAGCCGGCCTCCGCCATTTTGATTGAAGATCCAGCACAAAATTTTGCGTAGCCCTTGATGACGTCACTGCGTCGGCCAGTGTGCTGACATAATACATCGCCGTGCATGGAATTTCATACGGGATCTTCAATCAAGATGGTGGTGCCCGGCTCTTCGCACTGAAAAGGATGAGGTATATATGTTTTTTATTTTTTATTTTAACCCATTTCAGGGAAAATCGATTTGTTACCACGAAGCACGAGGAAATTCGGCTTTGCGGCAAATCGAATTTTCCCTGAAATTCACTCAAAAATAGATAGGTCATTTCAAAGGAAGTATGTAGCATAGTAACATAGTAACATAGTACATAAGGCCGAAAATAGACATTTGTCCATCCAGTTCGGCCTGTCATCCTGCAAGTTTATCTAGAGGAAGGCAAAAAAAAAACTGTGAGGTAGAAGCCAATTTTCCCCACTTTAGGGGAATAAAAAGTTCCTTCCCGACTCCAATCATGCAATCAGAATAACTCCCTGGATCAACGACCCCTCTCTAGTAGCTATAGCCTGTAATATTATTACATCCAGAAATACATCCAGGCCCCTCTTGAATTCCTTTATTGTACTCACCATCACCACCTCCTCAGGCAGAGAGCTCCATAGTCTCACTGCTCTTACCGTAAAGAATCCTCTTCTATGTTCGTGTACAAACCTTCTTTCCTCCAGACGCAGAGGATGTCCCCTCGTCACAGTCCCAGTCCTGGGTATAAATAGATGATGGGAGAGATCTCTGTACTGACCCCTGATATATTTATACATAGTAATTAGATCTCCCCTCAGTCGTCTTTTTTCTAAAGTGAATAACCCTAATTTTGATAATCTTTCAGGGTACTGTAGTTGCCCAATTTCAGTTATTACTTTAGTTGCCCTCCTCTGGACCCTCTCCAGCTCTGCTATGTCTGCCTTGTTCACAAGTATTATTGTAACATGCAATAAATATATTGTTCAAGTTTTCATGTAGATTACATTTTCCTCTCGGGTAGCACCCCCTGCTGTTTATCCATCAGGTCCACTTCCTTCATTCAGAGGTGGACGCACATGCTCAGTAGATTTCCTGCTCCATTCCCTTAGTGATGGTCTAGTGATCTCCATAGTGAAGCAGCCCAGACACTTTTCATTCACTCATCACTAGAGATTTCATAGAAATATTTAGCTAGATCTCTCCCGAGACAGTGGAGAAGGAAAATGTGGGGTCATTACATGCCATACAGTGTTGGTCTGGGGTGCCTAGGGCCCACCAGTAAAATTTAATCTGGGGTCCCACTGTTCAGCTACATGCAAATTTTACCTGCTCATAAAGTCATAGGCAGCAATAAGACAGTCAAGATGGTTGATTATGGGGGTCGCTGCAGCAACTTTGGGAAAGTGGGTCCCTGGGGATTCATCTATTCCCCTGCAGGCTAGTCCAAACCTGATGCCATCTGTTTTTTCTTGGGCTATATGTGAGGGACTATTTTGTATGCAGGGAAGGAAAGAGTTAAAAAGAGCTAACTACAATGCACCTTTTAAGATGCAGGTGCTTGAGGTGCTGCTGCCCACCCACAAAAAGGGAAGAAAGTCCACTGGGTAAGTATATAAGTCAATAAGAAAATGTGTTACTGTATATGTTTGTAGGATAACCCCTTTAAACCTAAAAATCTTCTGAGCCTTAATTAGTTTTGTACACAACAGAGTTAGTGATTGGAATAGATTCTATGTATTTGTCATGGTATTGGCTCAAATGTCTTGAAATTGTGACAACTTTTCTCCCCATGAGAAATGCGCTCTTCCCAGGTACAAAGTAAAGCTGCAAAAGTGCTAAGGTATCCAGAACTTGGAAATACAATCCAAAAACTTTATTTAGGACATTTGATTTTTTTTTATAGGTCCCAAATAAAGTTTTGGGATTTTATTCCAGAGTGCTTCCACTTTTGCAACATGCTGTCAGCGGTTGTCATCGCTAGAGATAGCTCAATTAATTCTAAACCAATCAAATTTAATCCTGAATTTTGTAAAAATTGAAGTTGTATCCGAATCTTGATTTTTGATTATTTGATTTGGATGAATTTTGGGGACAGGAGAGAAGAGAGAGACAAGAGCGGGTTCTAGGAGACCTCAGAGTGTCATACATGATTTTTTCAATTCAGGTAGAATCAATTCTGGCAAAAATCAACGCATTTGCCTGATTTGGTCGAATTGAACACAAATTAAATCTTAAATGATTTGCTCATCCTTTGTCAGTACCCTTTCTCTGCTCTCCCAGCTAATATTCAGAGTAACCGCCGTGTGCAGCACGGACAGCATCTAGACAGGCTGGGAGTGACTCCATAAGGTCCTGGTAGGTTGTCATCTGGAGCCATGCTGACTGCAGTGCATCCCACAGCTGCTGGAGGGAGCGTGGGGAGGATCCATAGAGAGAACACGACCATCGAGGGGGTTCTACAATTGCCCAGTTGGATTCAAGTGTGGGTAAATAAGGGGCCAGGGTAATACTTGGAAGTCTTGGTCATGCTCTTCCAACCAATGTTGAACATTTCTAGTCGTGTGACATGTTGCATTGTCTTCCTGGAAGATCCCATCCTCCCCAGGGGAGAGTGACCATGATCTGTAAGGATGGATTCATACTCAGATCAGTTGAGAGTGCCTTCCACAGAGAAGGCCACGAAAAGCTTCCCCAGACCATAACGCTTGTGTTCTTCCAGCAATGGCTGCAGTGCGTTTGTTCTTTAATGTTTCTCACACGCCAACGTCCATCCGTTCCATGAAGCAGAAAATGTGACTCATCTGAGAAGGCAACCTTTTGCCAATCAGCGGAGGTCTGATTCCAATACTGCAGCGAAAACTGAAGCCTTTTCTGCAACTTGGTTAGCAGAGGTGCAGTGACCATCAGTCTGCTTTGGAGCCCCATACACAGTAAGGTTCACCCAACTGTTGTGTTAGACACACATCTGGTATCCCTCTGGTTCATTCTGGTGGGGAGCTGCTCCTCTGTAGCATGTCGGTCTGCCCCCGCCCAACTTTGTATCCGACGTTCGTCTCTCACATCAATGGCACCGTGGTGCTCCGCAGTTTCCACCTCACTTTTTCACAATGGTGCCATTTGTCCGCTCACCATACACAGCAGCACGAGAACAGTTCGCACTGCGCAGTGTCAGAAATACCACTACACTTGGCCTGAAAAGCCAATAAATCTCCCTTTTTACAACTCTGATAAATCGCCCCTTTTACCCATGACAGTGATGAGGGATATGTGTGCAGACAGCCTATCACACACCTTATATACCCACCGAGCACGCTCAGCACACCTTATATACCCACCGAGCCAGCTCAGCACACCTTATATACCCACCGAGCCAGCTCAGCACATGGTATATACCCACCGAGCCAGCTCAGCACACCTTATATACCCACGAGCCAGCTCAGCACACCTTATATACCCACGAGCCAGCTCAGCACACCTTATATACCCACCGAGCCAGCTCAGCACACCTTATATACCCACCGAGCCAGCTCAGCACACCTTATATACCCACCAAGTCAGCTCAGCACACCTTATATACCCACCGAGCCAGCTCAGCACACCTTATATACCCACCGAGCCAGCTCAGCACACCTTATATACCCACCGAGCCAGCTCAGCACACGGGACTTACTTCAGGAGCTACACATTGCCAACATAGGAAGTGGTCATAAAAATTTGACTTGACAGTGTAAAAGAGGCAACATTGAGCATTGGAAACCTCTGCCCCATCCTGAGCCATAATTTAATTAAAATTCAGACTTATATACCGGTGGTTGGTCAGGCATTACATGTTTATTAAATTTAAAGGTAATGGCTGTTTTTTTTTTTATTACATTGACTATATTAAGGGTTAAACAATATTTGCAATTCATTTTAATTAAAAATGTTTCTCCACCTACCTTCTGCATCCTGTATATATTCTCATACATTGCAGGGAGATTAGTCCTGTTCAATGTGAAACCCATCAGGCGAGTTCTCTGACGGTTTGGTCTGTAGCCCATCTCTCCACTCTCCTGAACACTCAGAAATCTGAGGCTCCTTTTAATTTAAATGTATTTTTTTGCTTGTTAAGATTTCTGCTCAGCTTTGTGTTCGGAAGAGCAGAGAAAGGGGCTACAGACTGAGCGGAACCAAGCAGCCTACAATGTATGAGACTACATGCAGCCTGCGGAAGACAAGTGAAGCAACATTTTTAATAAAACCCAGTTGCAAAAATGATGTTTATCCCTTGAAACAGTTAAAGAAATTTAAAAAAGATGGCTATACTAGAGGTTTTAATTCCATAAATGTCTTACATTAGGTGGAGATGGTACAGGCAGGAGCAGTGATGTGTGCTCCTGTCTGTACAGGAATGTATGAGTGTAGGTGCCTGTTTTGCTAGGAAAACTAAAAATATAATAATAATAACTAAAGTATATTAGAAATACACTTTTTATGATATGTAAAATAAGTTTGAATAAAGTTCTTGTGAAAGTTTAGGTACACTTGGTTGTCAACTAGCTTATCATTGGGTGCCCTATGTGAAATTAATCTATGGGGGGGAAGGATCCATTCCTGACACCTGCACAAGGGAAATAAAGCAGTACATGGTGTCCATTATAATTCATTGGGCCATTGGTATAATGCATGGACGTGCCAGAGAAATAGATGCTCTTTGTAGCTGGTCTCAGTTCTGGCCTATTGTGGAAGGTTGACTCAAACTTGTTTAAAAATGGGCTTTGTAAGTCAAGCAACAACCGTCCGGTACTCTGGCATTTTATATACTGTAGTAAAAGTCCTAATGACAATAACTATAATATTTATATCAAATATTGGAATATTTTGTCACTTGCAAGGCTATTTATTGACCTACAAAAATTCTACACTTTTAGATGATCAGAGATTACAATTACAGTACTTTATTTCATGGATGGTGGACCACTGGAAGTTCTCCTTAAAGGGAACCTGTCACCTGGATTTTAGGTATAGAGCTGAGACTAGAGATGTCCCGAACTATTTGCCGGCGAACAGTTCCCGGCGAACATAGCTTGTTCGCGTTCGCCCCGGCGGGCGAACATATGCGATGTTCGGTCCGCCCCCTATTCGTCATCATTGTGTAAACTTTGACCCTGTACCTCACAGTCAGCAGACACATTCCAGCCAATCAGCAGCAGACCCTCCCTCCCAGACCCTCCCACCTCCTGGACAGCATCCATTTTAGATTCATTCTGAAGCTGCATTCTTAGTGAGAGGAGGGACAGTGTAGCTGCTGCTGATTCAATAGGGAAATCGATAGCTAGGCCAGTGTATTCAGTATCCACTGCAGTCCTGAAGGACTCATCTGATCTCTGCTATAAGGACAGCACCCCAAAAAGCCCTTTTTAGGGCTAGAACATCAGTCTGCTTTTTTTTTTCTTTGGAATCTAATTGCAGTTTCCTGCCAGCGTGTATGTCAGGCTCACAGCGTATACTGTGCCCACTTGACCAGTGCCACCACTCATATCTGGTGTCACAGTAGCTTGCATAAAAAAAAAAAAAACTTTTTTGACTGTAATATAATAGCAGTCAGTTGCCTGCACGCACGTGTGTTTCATGCCCTGCAAGTGCAACTCATATCTGGTGTCACAGTAGATTACATTATAAAAAAAACAACAATTTTGACTGTGAATAAGTAGCAGTCAGTTGCCTGCACGTGTTTGTGTGTTTAAGGCCCTGCTGCAAGTGCATAGTGTCACCAGCGCAACTCATATCTGGTGTCACAGTAGCTTGCACGCATAGTACAACTAAACTAATCTAAAAAAAATGACAGGCAGAGGCAGGCCACCCCGCAGGGGCCATCGTGGTCATGGTGCTCTGATTCCCTTTGGCCATAGAATAATGCCCAGTGTTCAGAGGCCACGTACCCTGAACTCGAAAAGTTCTGAGGACATAGTTGACTGGCTAACACAGGACACCCATGTAGTATACGGGAGTTGTAATACCCGTTACTACCAAAGGTCACTTGGTGTGCTGTCGTCCTTCCTTAATATTGGGGAGTTGTTATATGTCAGTTTTATAAAATGTAATGTAATGTGTGTATTTCCCTGTCACTGAAACTTGCACTTACAGGCCTGCTAGGGGTGTCATTCCTACTTCTAGTCCATAGAGGGAGCTAGGGAGCCCTAGTTTATATAAAGGCCAGTCAGGGAAGTGCAAGGGAGACGGAGTCTAGTATCTGTAACCTACAGTTGGAGTTTAGACTATGTCTGAGACAAGTCCAGGCCTGAAGCCTGCTGTTCAGGAGAAGATTCCCTCCTGAATACCCATATGCAGAAGCAGGAACATCTTAGCCTAAGGGCCTGAGGAACCATTCAGAAGCTAGGAGAGACTGAGGCAAAGATCAGAGGAGCCAGAGGTACTAAGAAAGACAGAGGAGGTACTTATTTAAGCCATAATCAAGGATATAAAGCCAGAAATAGGTTAATGGGCCTTGGTGAAGAATTGCTACATTCCAGGATCAGACAGAGTTAGAGTGCAAGCTCCTTTGCTGCAAGTCCTGTGTTCAACACTCTGTAATTACCCTGCTGTACTGAATTGCCTGCATCGACCGAATTGCAAAATCGACTGTATGCTGAGGAACTGCGTTTCCAATATTGTCTCTGCCTGCAAACTACTAAAGTTGAAGTTCTGTTTAAGACTACGTTTCCTCAAATTATTCCTGCATCCGCAAACGGCGTGCCACCGTTTACTTGGCACTGGCGTCACGAACTATTCCTTACCTATACCTGCCCTTGCAGAGAGTCAGCTGTACCAGGTTAGTGTATATTGCACTACATCACCCAGAAACACCTACTACACACAACTTGAGTACGCTGCACCCAATCTTCTACAGCTTCCGGTCGGAACCTTGACGCACCATCCTCCTCCAGCTCAGCTTCGGGCACCTCTCAAGTTACCACTCGCCCGCCTGCCGCCACCACCAACACTAGCACCACAGCCGCTTCACTTGATCTGTCAGATGAGTTATTTACACATCAGTTGGAAGAAATTAGTGATGCGCAACCATTATTGCCAGAGGATGTAGATAACAGTGATATGTCTGAGTCAGGCAGGATTACACACATGGACGTACAGTGTGATGATGATGATGATGTTGTACCCGCTGCTGCTTCCTTTGCTTATTTGTCAGATACAAGTGAAGCAGTTGATGATGACGATGTGTCCGTGGATGTCACGTGGGTGCCCACTCGAAGAGAAGAAGAACAGGGGGAAAGTTCAGATGGGGAGACAGAGAGAAGAAGGAGACGAGTTGGAAGCAGGGGGAGGTCGTCGCAAGGAGCTAGTGGCACAGTCAGACAGCATGTATCGGCACCCGGGGTCAGCCAGACAGCACGCCAATCAACTCATGCTGTTGCCACCACCAGAATGCCGTCATTGCAAAGCTCAGCAGTGTGGCATTTTTTTTGTGTGTCTGCCTCTGATAACAGCAATGCCATTTGCAACCTGTGCCAAAAGAAACTGAGTCGTGGGAAGTCCAACACCCACCTCGGTACAACTGCTTTGCGAAGGCACATGATCGCACATCACAAACGCCTATGGGATCAACACATGAGTACAAGCAGCACACAAACTCAAAGCCACCATCCTCCTCCTGGTCCAGCATCTTCAGCCACGTCAACCACTGCTGTCCTCCTTGCCCCCTCTCAACCACCCGCCACTCCGCCTCTCACCTTCAGCAGTTCCATCTCATCTGCCCACAGTCAGGTGTTTGTCAAGGAAATGTTTGAGCGTAAGAAGCCAATGTCACAGAGTCACCCCCTTGCCCGGCGTCTGAAAGCTGGCTTGACGGAACTCTTAGCCCGCCAGCTTTTACCATACCAGCTGGTGGAGTCTGAGGCCTTCAAAAAATTTGTCGCTATTGGGACATCACAGTGGAAGGTACCCGGACGATTTTTTTTTTCCAAAAAGACAATCCCAAACCTCTACTCAGTGATTGAAAAGGAAGTCATGGCATCTCTGGCATACAGTGTTGGGGCAAGGGTCCATCTGACCACTGATACCTGGTCTGCAAAGCACGGTCAGGGCAGGTATATCACGTACACTGTGCATTGGGTCAACCTGCTGACGGCTGCCAAGCATGGAATGCGTGGCTCTGCAGCGGAGTTGGTGACACCGCCACGACTTGCAGGAAGGCCTACTGCCACCTCCTCTACTCCTCCTACTCCATCCTGTTCGATAACCTCCTTGGCTGAGTCCTCTTCTGCTGCGGCATCTGGCTGCACATCAACTGAATCCCCCCAGCTCCCCAGGGGCTATTCCACATACCGGATACGACAGTGTCACGCTGTCTTGGGGTTGACTTGCCTGAAAGCAGAGAGCCACACCGGACCAGCACTCCTGTCCGCCCTGAACGCACAGGTGGATCAGTGGCTGACCCCGCACCAACTGGAGATCGGCAAAGTGGTGTGTGACAATGGAAGCAATTTGTTGGCGGCATTGAATTTGGGCAAGTTGTCACATGTGCCGTGCATGGCACATGTGTTGAATCTCATCGTACAACGCTTTGTGTCTAAGTACCCAGGCTTACAGAACGTCCTCAAGCAGGCCAGGAAGGTGTGTGGCCATTTAAGGCGTTCCTACACGGCCATGGCGCACTTTTCAGACATTCAGCGCCAAAACAACATGCCAGTGAGGCGCTTGATTTGCGACAGCCCGACACGTTGGAATTCAACACTCCTAATGTTCGACCGCCTGCTCCAACAAGAAAAAGCCGTCAACGAGTATTTGTATGACCGGGGTGCTAGGACAGCCTCTGCGGAGCAGGGAATTTTTTTGCCACGTTACTGGACGCTCATGCGCAATGCCTGTAGGTTCATGCGTCCTTTTGAGGAGGTGACAAACCGAGTCAGTCGCACCGAAGGCACCATCAGCGACATCATCCCATTTGTTTTCTTCCTGGAGCGTGCCCTGTGAAGAGTGCTGGATCAGGCTGTAGATGAGCGTGAAGAGGAAGAGGAAGAGTTTTGGTCACCATCACCACCAGAAACAGCCTTATCAGCATCACCTTATCAGGAGTGTGAGGAAGAGGAGTCAGAGGAGGAATGTGGCTTTGAGGAGGAGGAGGAAGACCAACCACAGCAGGCATCCCAGGGTGCTCGTTGTCACCTATCTGGTACCCGTGGTGTTGTACGTGGCTGGGGGGAAGAACATACCTTCAGTGAGATCACTGTGGACGAGGAACGGGACATGAGTAGCTCGGCATCCAACCTTGTGCAAATGGGGTCTTTCATGCTGTCATGCCTGTTGAGGGACCCTCGTATAAAAAGGCTGAAGGAGAACCACCTGTACTGGGTGTCCACGCTACTAGACCCCCGGTATAAGCAGAAAGTGCCTGAAATGTTACTGAATTACCGCAAGTTGGAAAGGATGCAGCAGTTCAAAAATAAATTAAAAAGTATGCTTTACACAGCGTATAAGGGTAATGTCACAGCACAACGGGAATCTAACAGGGGAAGAGGTGAAAGTAATCCTCCTCCTCCCACGACCACGCCGGCAAGGACAGGACGCTTTACAGACGTGTTGTTGATGGAGGACATGCGGACCTGTTTAAGTCCTACCCATCGCCACAGCCCTTCGGGGTCCACCCTCAGAGAACGACTCGACCAACAGGTAGCAGACTACCTCGCCTTAACTGCAGATATCGACACTCTGAGGAGCGATGAACCCCTTGACTACTGGGTGTGCAGGCTTGACCTGTGGCCTGAGCTATCCCAATTTGCGATAGAACTTCTGGCCTGCCCCGCTTTAAGTGTCCTGTCAGAAAGGACTTTCAGTGCAGCAGGAGGTATTGTCACTGAGAAGAGAAGTCGCCTAGGTCAAAAAAGTCTAGATTAACTCACCTTTATTAAGATGAATGAGGCATGGATCTCGAAGGGACTGACAGTGGGCGATACATTTGACTAAAAAAGGCCTGATGAGATGAGCTGCCTTGGGCTAAAAATTGTCCACATGCTGCTGTATTTTATCTCTGAATGCCGGATGACTTGCGTGACTTATCCGCCACCAACTAGGGTTCAAGCCGCAATGTTTTAGGGAACTTTCTGCCTGGGAAACATAAATTTTTCTGGCCTCTGGTGCTGCACTGTGGCTGCAAAAACAAAACAAAAAAAAGGCACATACATGTGTCAATTCCCCTTCGTGATCGTTACCTTGTTGTGGTGAAGGGGCTTGCGTATCACAATGAAGCGACCACCTCTATGAGTGTGTTGGCAATGACAATGTTGGCACACCCCTGATGATAAGGTCGTTGCTTCATTGTGAGCAGACCAAAAGCGATCGGCTGGATAATTTTGCATAGAAAAAACATTAATTTTCTTTGTGATCATCTAAGGTGATCATTAAAGCCTACTAGGCCAACAATGGGCCCACACTGCAGAATCATTGTTTTCTGGGTCACTTAACTGTCACTGAACTACCTCAGCACGACCATAGACTTTGAAAAACCCCCATCGCCTGCAATCTCTCAAACGTGCGCACGAGCACAGTCATAACTACACCAAGATTGACGCATAGAGGAATAAAATTTATGTCATGAGTGTGTCAACTATTGACAACTCTTTGCGGTTGTCTAAAATCTATTCCATACACGTCCCCTGATAGGGGACGTAACAGGAATTAAACTGATAGAAATAGTACTACTTAACACACCACTCCTATCTGGTGGCACAGTACATTGCACGGCGCACGCGCAGTGCCCCAAATTGGAACTAGGAGGACCAACCAAGCATCTTTTTCCATCTCCCGGTTCCTAAAATCTATTCCTTACACGTCCCCTGATAGGGGACGTAACAGGGATTAAACTGATAGGAATAGTACTACTTAACACACCACTCCTATTTGGTGGCACAGTACATTGCACGGCGCACGCGCAGTGCCGCAATTTTGAACTAGGAGGACCAACCAAGCATCTTTTTCCATCTCCTAGTTACTAAAATCTATTCCATACACGTCCACTGATAGGGGACATAACAGGGATTAAACTGATAGGAGTGGTGTGTTAAGTAGTACTATTCCTATCTGGTGGCACAGTACATTGCACGGCGCACGCGCAGTGCCCCAAATTGGAAGTAGGAGGACCGACCAAGCATCTTTTTCCTTCTCCCGGTTCCTAAAATCTATTCCATACACGTCCCCTCATAGGGGACGTAACAGGGATTAAACTGATAGGAATAGTACTACTTAACACACCTTATAATAATAATTATAATACTAATGGACGTAACAGCGATTAAACTGATAGGAATAGTACTACTTAACACACCACTCCTATCTGGTGGCACAGTACATTGCACGCGCAGTGCCCCAAATTGGAAGTAGGAGGACCGACCAAGCATCTTTTTCCATCTCCCGGTTCCTAAAATCTATTCCATACACGTCCCCTGATAGGGTACGTAACAGGGATTAAACTGATAGGAATAGTACTACTTAACACACCATATAATAATAATTATAATACTGGTGGACGTAACAGGGATTAAACTGATAGGAATAGTACTACTTAACACACCACTCCTATCTGGTGGCACGGTACATTGCACGTGCAGTGCCCCAAAGTGGAAGTAGGAGGACCGACCAAGCATCTTTTTCCATCTCCCCGTTCCTAAAATCGATGCCATATACACGTCCCCTGATAGGGGACGTAACAGGTATTAAACTGATAGGAATAGTACTACTTAACACACCTTATAATAACGCAGAGAGAGGCAACGCAGAGAGAGGAGTCTGAAGAAGAGGAGTCAGAGGAGGAAGGTGGCTTTAAGGAGGTGGAAGACCAACCACAGCAGGCGTCCCAGGGGGCTTGTTGTCACTTTTCGGGGACCCTTGGTGTTGTACGTGGCTGGGTGGAGGAAGAGACCTTCAATGAAGTCAGTGAGGACAAGGAACGGGACATGGCTAGCTTGGTATCCAACCTTGTGCAAATGGGGAGTTTGCGGTTGTGAAAATGGACTGTTTGCGGTTGTTTGCGATGCGTTAAACGGGGAGTTTGGTCTGTCAGGCGTAACCCTTACACTATCTGATCGATACAACATCATACCTGATGTTTTAAAGCACGTTATTCCAAACAATTTAGGAATGTTAGGTGATTTATGCCCTTTATGGATTAAAACCCGACTCTGCGTCAACTACGTAATTTTCCATGGGAGTTTTGCCATGAATCCCCCTCCGGCATGCCACAGTCCAGGTGTTAGTCCTCTTGAAACAACTTTTCCATCACTATTGTGGCCAGAAAGAGTCCCTGTGGGTTTTAAAATTCGCCTGCCCATTGAAGTCTATGGCGGCTCGCCCGGTTCGCCCGTTCGCGAACGGAAAATTTTATTTTCGCGACATCTGAAGCTGAGACATGGGTTGCTAGATGGCCGCTAGCACATCCGCAATACCCAGTCCCCATAGCTCTGTGTGCTTTTATTGTGTAAAAAAAAACGATTTGATACATATACAAATTAACCTGAGATGAGTCAGAGCTTGAAAATATGACTCTTCTCTGGTCACACAAGTAAGATATGACTCTTTTATGTTAATTTGCATAAAAGGCGGGAAGTACAAAAATGCATAATACTTATTGAATTTGTCTGCAAACGAAATTAAAAGTGTAATTTATATGTTATGGGTAACACAATGAACATTTAGGAAGTCCCATGTTAGGGAGGCCATGCCTCAATTTATAATAGAAACCGCAACTCAGGGCGGGAACTGTCACACAATGAACACTAATGGTACCAAATGGACCTTAAAGGGATTCTGTCACCAGGTTTCACCCCCTCCAGATAAAAATATGGTTATGTTCAGGGAGCTTTCACGATTCCTAATGTGGTCTTATAAATGTAAGCACTTCTGCTCTAACATCTCGCGCGTGCGCACAGGGCTCTGCCTGATGCGCCCGTGCGGACTTCTCCGTTCGGCTTCATAGAGCGAAGTGCGCATGTGCCGACACTTCGCTCAACCTCTCGATGACCTACACACTGGCAGAGCCCTGTGCGCACGCACGAGATGTTAGAGCAGAAGGAGGGGGGGGGGGGGGGAGGGAGGGAGAGCCGGAGGCGTCACACAGGATTATGAGGCGGCGCTGAGGTCAGGTAAGGCGGAGCTGGGCACGAACGGCGGCGGGTGCGGGCGGCAGCTTGGATCCATTTACATCCCCTTGGGCACCTTATTTTGTTGAATGACAGGTTAGTAATAGCGTTTTTTTTAGCAAAATGAGCTTACAGATTACATTTATAAGACCACATTAGGAATCATGAAAGCTCCCTGAACATAACCATATTTTTATCTGGAGAGGGTGAAACCTGGTGACAGAATCCCTTTAATGGGTTCAACTGGGCTCCACCGAGGATTCCATTTTTTTGCCAAGAAAATCAATGCTGCGTATAAATCAAATGTGAATTTGCAACTATTAACAAACCCTAAATTAGGTCTCTAAATACTTGGGATGGTACTCTACTCTCTTAGCCTGGTCAGATGCTTCATATCTGTGTGGTCTCATTCTGGAACCAATGTCCACTTTGGAGGCCCGAGAAATGTATCATGTTGTCCGGCCCTGATGTAGAGCATTATAAATCTGTTAATAATTGCTTGACATTTGAAAGTGCCTGAAGAACAAGACTGCAGTGTGCATCAATACCGACTTGTCTCTGCCACGGTAGACACAGTACGTATTGTATTTATTGGCTCGGAAACACAGAGGTCTCTTCTATAGGCTTCTATGAAGGAGTTTACCTTGAGTGGAGGCACCATTCAACTTCAGCTAATGTTCAAAAAACATAATGGCATCATCCACAGCAAAATAGAGCTGACAAGCTTTCCAGACTGGGAGGAGCATGGACTCTGGGGTTTACGATATATAGAACATTTATGCTCAAGAGCTGATAAATGGCTTAGTCATTATTTAAATTTCGGGAAGAGAGCTAGGCTTGTAATAGGATTTTAATGTATTCCAGACTCTCTTGTTTGCACTGTTGGTAGGAACTAATGTAGCCTTCCAACTCTTGTTGGCCGATGATTTACAGAATATTACCTAAATAGCTATAAGGATATGACTCTGTCTTCATTCTCAAGTTAAGCTGAACCTTCTCCAGACACCATGAATTTGCCAGTGCTAGGAATTGGCAGAGGTATGGTTTTGATATGACTTTAGGAGGAAACCACAGAAAAACTTGCAAGTGCCCTGGCAACTTTTAGAGTCTGTGTTTCTTTCCTTCCTTAAAGACTGAGGCAATATCCTTAAGTCGGTAAACAGATATCTTCCATGTGTTCCTTTGGGAGCAGAGCTACATGGTGGGCATCAAAAGGACAACCACTTGCCTGCGCCCGAAGCATAGGAGGCACGAGTTAAGGAAAGGGGGTATTTATTTATTTTTTTGTAAGATTTTTCTTTATTTCTTATCACGTGAAGATGCTATATCGAGTCAAGTAAGGAATAAACCTCAATGCAGAGATGTATGATATGCAAGGTCTGAACTGTACCCTTGGCTTGCTTGGATGGATTTTAGAGGTTCCTTCAAAGAGTTAAGTAGTGTTGAGCACGAATATTCGAATAGTGAATTTTTATCCTAAATATCGCCACTTTGAGAATTTGCGAATATTTAGAATATAGTGCTATATATTCGTTATATCGAATATTCTGCATTTTTTTTCCATCTGAACACATGATTCCTCTCTGCTTCTTGCTTGTTGGCCAATGAGAAGGAATCAATGTCAAGTTCACAACAATACTTAGTGCACCAATCAGTAATCTGCAGTCAGACCTGCTAAATGCGAAAAAATATTCTAATCACTGCCAATTAGCGCAATCGCGAATATATTGGAGCACTTGACTCTATCTGCATATAAAGCTATTCTAATGTTCTGCCGTGCCAACCATTTTCTCCAGTCTCAGGAAACTTATACCAGCTTGAAAAATGTAGCCAAAGTGACCCACGCCTGTATTTCACGGTACTAATTAGCATTATGCGATTTTTACATTGCCGATTTCAATAAAATAATCTCGAATTCGCGAGATTCGCGAATTTATGAAGAATAAGTTAAGCAGACAATAGTGTTCTAATGGTGTGAATGATTATTCCGTTCTGGAACAGTCTTTTGTGGTTTTGCTGACTGGTATCTGATTTAGGTCTTCGCTTGTGTCACAAAGAAACCAACATGAAATCAATGAATCCGACATTTGTGATTATTGTAGCTAAATCCTGCAGATGGAACCTCGTTTTGGATACGTCCAATTCTTTATGACCGGGAGATTTAATTTTTTTTTGTTTTCGTTTAGTTTTCGTATATTTTTTTTTCACATAGCCATATGATGGTTTGTTTTATGTGGGACAAGATGCACTTGGCACCATTTACAGTTGCATAAAATGTAGTGGGAAGTGGGAAAAAACTCCAAATAGGGAATTATAAAAAAAAACACCATTCTGCCACAGTTTTATTTTTTTTACACCATTTCCTACGCTGTAAAACTTACCTGTTACTTTTATTTTCCAGGTCAGTATGATTACGGAGATACCGCATGTGTAGTTTTTATTGCGTTTAAATACTGAAAAAAAATTTTCTTCCTTTTAATCGCCCTATTCTGACTCTTATAACTTTATTATAGTTACAGTATGTGTATGGGATATGTGTGTGAGGTCTTTTTTAGTGGGGCAATTTGTATTTTTTAATTATACACCTTGGAGTGTGTATGACTTTTTAATCACATTTTATTTCATTTTTTTTGTAGGAAGTGAAGTAAAAATAAAAAAGGCAAATCGTCCATTTTGAATTTTTTTCTATTTCACCTTTTGCCATATGGGAAAAATATTTTTATATTGTACTAGTAGGGGCATTTTCGCACACGGCGATGCCCATAATATGTAATTTTTTTTTGTTTCCATATTTTTATTCACATTTTGGGGAAAGGGGGGTGACTTGAATTTTTATGTTTTTCTTTTTTTTTTCCTTTTACACTTTTTTTATGGTTCCTATAGGGAACTATAATAAGAAATTATTAGATTGCTTCTCCTATACACTCAATTCATTAGCATTGGATTGTATGAGAAATACACGATGGGGGTCATTTACCCCTTTAGCTGGCGGTGGATGCGCCAAAATTATGTAGAGGCGCCGGACTCTTCATAACTTTGGCATATCCACCATCTGTCTAAATCTAGGCTAGCAAGGGATTAAGACCATTTTGTACATCTAAAACAGGCATAGAAAATGATAAATAAGACAGGCCTGCTGGCCCCCTTCTCCGCCCAAACCATGCCCCCTTTTTTAAACCTGGCGTGAACGGGGAAAAGTCACAGACTGCGGCGCAAATAACCTTTGTGCAACAATCTGTGACAGATATAGGCCAAAATGTAGCCTATGTTCCTATGGAGCCCTGCCACAGGCAGGGGATTCATAGGAACTAATGTGCAGCAGCTTCTGTTCATTCAGGAGGACAGAAGCTGCCGCACATTGTATCTGACTTTGACCACATTTTACCACAGCATCTAAAGGGTTAAATGTCTGTGATCGGCATTATCGCTGGTCGCAAACATTAGTGCGGGTGCCTGCTGTTTAAAACTGCAGGCACCTGGTGGCTATGGTGCCTGCTCTGTTTGTGAGTGGGCGCCATTTTTAAATTATGACCTTGATGTTTAGATGAGTGATGGCCAAAATTAGATTAGGATATGGTTGTCCTAACACAAGCAGACTATAATTAGTATATTGGGGGAAAGAGCACAACCCAAGGGTCCATCATATAACAAGGCCAAAATATAGAAATATGGCAACCACTACAAGCTGATATCCTTAAGCTGAATTTATTAATTGGAAAGTGGTGTCTACTTAACAGCTAACTAAATGTCATGGTCTCACAGACCAGGCGTGGATCCATTTCCATTCACTCGATTTAGCTAGGACTTGGAGCAAAACCTGACAGTAGAATCCAAGGGATTTCCTGCAATCCACCCTTCCCCTGTACATGGATCTGTATTTTCACATCCACAAGTCACAACCATAGGGGTAGTCTCCAGTAGCAACAGCTGAGGGGACACTAGCAAGTGGCAGCAGGATGCAGTTCAGAACCACTAGGCAAAGTTGTAGTCAAGCAGGCAGAGGTCAGGATAGGTAGAGTTCAGGCAACAGAGTAGACAGGCAGAAAGTTAAAGTAAGACAGGAGACAGGTAGCAAAGAGAAAGGATAAGCCATGCCAGAATCCAAGAATCAGTAAAGTAGGATTCCACAAATCTTTGTTCAGGCTCAGAAGATTGGGGGAGCCCTTATGACGCTCAGGACAGCTGAAAATTGTCTGACTAACTGAACCTTGGTGCACTAGTACTTTAAAAACCAGGAGTCAGAATATGAAAGCACTCAGCAGAAGAGACCTGTTGGCGAGCAGGTGGTATAACCTAGACTGGAGTATAGAAGGGATGCCTAGGATGCCAGGTAAGCTGAGATCCAAGTGGAGGTTGGTAGAGGGGAGCGGAATGGTAGCCATGATGAAACTTGGGCACAGAAGCAGCAGGTGAATAAACCTGGCACAAATCTATGTAAAACTATATGTAGAATTTGCTTTTCCCATGTATTTCATTGTGTTGCTGTGTGTGTCTGAATCTAAAAAAAACTCTAGTCATGGTGACTGTTCAGACTATACCTCATGTTTTAATATTCCATTACAAATTCTTATCCTTATATGTCCAGGCACACACCAGGCCAACAAAGATGCTGCTAGGGAATGGGGTGACTGACCCTATTAACATATACTATAGCTTGGCCCTGAGCCCAGAGGCAGCTCCTGATGGTGGAGCCCCCCTGTCCTCGAACCTAGCTAAAAACTCCTATACAGCCCTCAAGTGATCAAAAATTGGGTGATATATAGGGTATTGGGCTGGTGTGGGCATGGACAGAGAGGATCAAAAACAAAAATATGAAAAAAAGCACAGTGTATACAGCCCCGACGATAGAAACTATCATCAGGTACACGGTGCAGCAAATTACTAAACTAAAACAACACCTAGATAGGATAACGCTAGATGCCACAGAATTAGACCGTGGTCAACCCCAACGCGTTTCCCCCACGGTGTGGGATCATCAGGGGGTAATAGATAAAAGATAATTAAATAGATACAGACGGCATATAAAGTAAACGGAAGGAAGCCCCGATACAGTTGGCAAATCCGTGAAAAAGCCGTTCAATAAATGGTGTCAATTATGACATTCAGTAATGAGATCAAAAAATGTAATGAGATCAAAAAATGTTTGGACCAGATGACGATGTTGGGAGGGACGGATAGAGGAGCATATGGCGACAGTCTTGATATATCATATGTGTGCATCATATGGTATCAGGAGGAAATTCCATATACTTAAGGGCACTCGATCAGTCATATAGATAAAGCAAATAACTCCCTTAGAAGTGTGCAGAGACCAAGCGTGTCACTGATGTTCACATGTATCAGTCACAGAGGTAGACTTCAGATATATGTTGAATCACCAACAACAGTCACCCATGCCAGGTCAACCTATTAGATACCGGTCCACTGTATGACAAGAAAGAGCATGTATCACCAAGGTCCCGCTGCAGACAACTCATGTCTAGAGGTACTGAGGTCAAGTTACTTACTGTTGGTAGTCAAGCCATAGACACACGTCCCCTCCCTGGGTCCAGCTATTACTCTCACAAAGTTACCCCCTCTTATACTCACCATAAAGAGTCTTCTAATTGTTAATACCTGTGTCAGGGTGAGGTCCCAACCAGTGACTACTACCTGTGTTAGGCAATTTTTGTTATTCTGCTCACAGTCTAGTGCACGATCCGGTGGTCTGCGTTCCATGCTGGAACGCATCGGCCCGAGGAGATGACGTCGTACCTGGACGCCCTCTAGGTGATTGGCTAGCTGTTCAGGCTGGCACTGGGCTGGAACTTATGTCCCGATGACGCTACTTCCGGCACCGGAAGTCGCGTCACGTGCGTTCCACCCTGGAACGCACGCTACCTTTCATGGCGCCGTATATGCCTTCCACATGGCGTACATTGCAGTCCTAGGCGGAGTCACTGGTTGGGACCTCACCCTGACACAGGTATTAACAATTAGAAGACTCTTTATGGTGAGTATAAGAGGGGGTAACTTTGTGAGAGTAATAGCTGGACCCAGGGAGGGGACGTGTGTCTATGGCTTGACTACCAACAGTAAGTAACTTGACCTCAGTACCTCTAGACATGAGTTGTCTGCAGCGGGACCTTGGTGATACATGCTCTTTCTTGTCATACAGTGGACCGGTATCTAATAGGTTGACCTGGCATGGGTGACTGTTGTTGGTGATTCAACATATATCTGAAGTCTACCTCTGTGACTGATACATGTGAACATCAGTGACACGCTTGGTCTCTGCACACTTCTAAGGGAGTTATTTGCTTTATCTATATGACTGATCGAGTGCCCTTAAGTATATGGAATTTCCTCCTGATACCATATGATGCACACATATGATATATCAAGACTGTCGCCATATGCTCCTCTATCCGTCCCTCCCAACATCGTCATCTGGTCCAAACATTTTTTGATCTCATTACATTTTTTGATCTCATTACTGAATGTCATAATTGACACCATTTATTGAACGGCTTTTTCACGGATTTGCCAACTGTATCGGGGCTTCCTTCCGTTTACTTTATATGCCGTCTGTATCTATTTAATTATCTTTTATCTATTACCCCCTGATGATCCCACACCGTGGGGGAAACGCGTTGGGGTTGACCACGGTCTAATTCTGTGGCATCTAGCGTTATCCTATCTAGGTGTTGTTTTAGTTTAGTAATTTGCTGCACCGTGTACCTGATGATAGTTTCTATCGTCGGGGCTGTATACACTGTGCTTTTTTTCATATTTTTGTTTTTGATCCTCTCTGTCCATGCCCACACCAGCCCAATACCCTATATATCACCCAATTTTTGATCACTTGAGGGCTGTATAGGAGTTTTTAGCTAGGTTCGAGGACAGGGGGGCTCCACCATCAGGAGCTGCCTCTGGGCTCAGGGCCAAGCTATAGTATATGTTAATAGGGTCAGTCACCCCATTCCCTAGCAGCATCTTTGTTGGCCTGGTGTGTGCCTGGACATATAAGGATAAGAATTTGTAATGGAATATTAAAATTTATATATTTATAGATTTATTAGGGTTACTCTTTAGCTGGACTTCTATTTTTTGACCTTTAACCCATTGTTTAGATAACAATTTTTGCTGGATATTTATACCTCATGTTTTCCTGCATCTTCTGTACCCTGAGCTTCTGGTGCTTGCACCAGAGTCTCCCACTCCAGTTGGTCAGCTGCCAACTACAACGGGACTATCCAAGGAGGTAACGGTCCGGTTACTTCCCTGCAGCAAAGTCCATATCCCTGTATAGTGGTTAAAGGGTATCAGGAGAGCACGAAAATAATATAATTAAGGTTTAGCCCAAAGCAAAAGCGGTTTGTTGGCACAGTGGCGTCATACTCACTGATCTGTAATAGTAGTTACGACAGTTGAAGGATGGAACTGAGCATGTGTGTCCTCCCCAGTGATGTTACTGAGGTGGACATAGAAGAAATAAATAGAACAAACAGCAAGTGGCGCTATACAGATAGATTTTATTGAATAACTCAGCAGCTATACAAAATTTTTAACTGCATGCAATTACAAAAATATTCAGTTCCAGGGGTTGGTTTGAAAAATGTGGAATATTTTTCATGGGACAACAAATAATCCCATAAGTCAGGAACATTCAGGAACAAGACCAGAGCACCGTCAGACATAACTATCATTCATCGAGTTATGTAACTGCTCTTGGAAGAATTATCATCAGAGAGATCCAAGATCAGTACGGCCCTCAAGACAGATGTGATGCTGGCTCCTCTCAGTCATGCAGTGTATTTTACTTTAGATCAGCTGAGGACCTTATGTTGCTTCCCAGTGATTGCAGATTACTTTAAAAAAGTACAGCAAACAGTGGGCAGTGTCTTCCTGCCCAAACCGCACAGTAGCTTCATGGAACATTCTCAAATCCTCCTGGAGATTGGCATTTAGTGTAAGTGATAGCTAGGAAGAGAGAACATTTCCTACTGATTCTTAGAAAGGAAATAAACTTCTTAAAACAGCAAATTGTGCACCCAGTCCATCTTGGCACAATTAAAATGTAGGTATTTTAAGGCTAAATGTTAAAACACGAAATAAATAGAAACCCACAGAGGAGGCATTGACATTGTTAAGTATGTGGGCACTCACCATTGTAGTGTCTTCTCCTTGGGTACTGTTGGAGAAACCTACAGAAGACTGTCTGACCTGAAAGGATGAGAGGAGAGAACACTTTGGGGAGATTTATCAAAGGTGGTGAAAAGGAAAGTGGAGTCGACAATCAATCAAATAACAGCTTCTATCAGTATATCTTTTGAGATATCTTTGCCTTTCTGTAGGCATGCTCAGAGACAACGTGCCCAAAGACATTTCTCCATAAAAGTCAAAATGGTTGACAATGCTTGTAAGATAAGAGCAGCTCTGGAGCACAATAACCTGCTTCAACAGGCTAAAAACACTGATTCACTATCAGGAAAGTGCCTGATCTCTGTGGTTATGGCTGCTGGGATCCCCAGTAATCACGACAATGAAGGTCCCAGATTCCCAGTGTAGTGGGCATGCTTGTTTGATGACCACTTCATTCACTCTTATGGGATTGTCGGACCTATAATCAAGTGCTGAACTTGGTGGTTCCATAGAAGTGAATGAAGTGGTGGTCACACATGAGGGCTACCTCTTCATTTAATTTGGGAACTGTTGACCTCTGTCCTCATGATCTTTGGGGGTCCCAGTTAGGTCTATGAGCACAGGAGAAAAGTATTCTTTGTGGGCAAATCCCTTTAACAGCTAAATATTGAGCAGGCTACGTAGAACATGATCGTTCATGAGAACATAAAGGGGGAATTTATCATGAGGGGAATATGTTAAGTCAGTTTTGCTTCAGTCTACATTGGTGTGCAACTATATACAGCCTTTAACACAAGAACAAAAGTGCAGCCCCTCGAGAAGGGGTTGCACGATATATTAGCAGATGTGTAGCCCAACACACAGGTGATAAGGTGACTTTCATTCTGGAAGATGAGCAAGGTCTATAAAAATGAATTGATTCCCAGCGATTTCCAAATAAATGATGTGTCTTCTGGGTAGTGGAGATATCACCTGTTCACTGGTGGGTCCAGTAACCAGACTGTCCATGTTTAGTTGATCTCATCTGGACCCACCATGAGAAATGGGGATGTCTAAACCAGACCTTCTGAGCGTTTTTCCCCGGGGCTTCATCAGTCACAACATTGCTATGTCCGGACCTTATCATAGATTGTAGTCCATGGCAAAATTTGTCTTATTACATTAATATTTGTCTACTAAACCCAACAGGACATTACAATGTTCATTGTAGAAATGAGTTATGTTGCTAAACCAAAGATTGGTGCCACCATGAAGAGGCTTGTGCAGAATATAGTTACATAGTCACATAGTTAATTCAGGTGAAAAAAGACATAAGCTCTTTTTTTAAAAGCTGTCCACTGTTCCTGCTGTGACCACGTCCTGAGTAAGTCTATTCCACAGATTCACAATTCTTAGGCCTCTTTCACATGGGCGTTGCGGGAAAATGTGCGGGTGCGTTACGGGAACACCTGTGATTTTTCCGCGCGAGTGCAAAACATTGTAATGCGTTTTGCACTCGCGTGAGAAAAATCGTGCATGTTTGGTACCCAAACCCGAACTTCTTCACAGAAGTTCGGGCTTGGGATCGGTGTTCTGTAAATAGTATTATTTTCCCTTATAACATGGTTATAAGGGAAAATAATAGCATTCTGAATGCAGAATGCATAGTAAAACACCGCTGGAGGGGTTAAAAAAATAATAATTTTTTAACTCACCTTAGTCCACTTGTTCGCGGCCCGACATCTCCTTCTGGCTTCATCTGATCTCTGTGCTGCAACAGGACCTGTGGTGACATCATTCCGGTCATCACATGGTACGTCACATGATCTTTTACCATGGTGATTCACCATGGTTTAAAAGATCATGTGACGTACCATGTGATGACCGGAGTGACGTCACCACAGGTCCTTGACCTATAATTAATGCTCACCACAGGTCCTATTTAGTAAAGGGGACAGAAGGAGATGCCGACATCGCGATCAAGTGGATTAAGGTGAGTTAAATTATTTTTTATTTTTTTTAACCCCTCCAGCGCTGTTTTACTTTGCATTCTGTATTCAGAATGCTATTTTCCCTTATAACCATGTTATAAGGGAAAATAATAATGATCGGGTCTCCATCCCGATCGTCTCCTAGCAACCATGCGTGAAAATCGCACCGCATCCGCACTTGCTTGCAGATGCTTGCGATTTTCACGCAACCCCATTCATTTCTATGGGGCTTGCATTACGTGAAAAACGCACAAAGAGGAGCATGCTGCGATTTTCACGCAACGCACAAGTGATGCGTGAAAATCACCGCTCATGTGCACAGCCTCATAGAAATGAATGGGTCAGTATTCAGTGCGGGTGCAATGCGTTCACCTCCCGCATCGCATCCGCGCGGAATACTCGCTCGTGTGAAAGGGGCCTTACAGTAAAGAAGCTTTGACGCTTATGGAGACAGAACTTTTTCTTCTCCAGTCGGAGGCAGTGCCCCCTTGTCTTTTGAGGGCATTTTACATGGAAGAGCTTTTCAGCATATTTATTGTACAGCCCATTTATATATTAGCATAGGTTAATTATGTCCCCCCTTAGACGTCTCTTCTCAAGACTAATCTTTCTTCATAACTTAAGGCCCTCCATGCCCCTTATCAGTTTAGTCGCTCTCCTCTGTTCTTTTTCCAGCTGCAGTGCATTCTTTCTATGGACTGGTGCCCAGAACTGAACTGGATATTCCAGATGAGGCCGCACCAACGCTTGTAAAGTGGTAATATCACATCCCTGCCCCGCGTGTCCATGCCTCGTTTAATACATAACAATATCCTGGTGGCCTTAGAAGCAGCTGATTGACATTGTGTGCTGTTATTTAATCTACCATCTACAAGGACACCCAAATCCTTCTCTACAAGTAACTCCCCCAGTGTTACATCCCCTAGGACATGTGAAGCACGGAGATTATTACTACCAAGATGCAGAACTTTACATTTGTCCACATTGAACCTCTTTTGCCAAGTTGATGCCCAATCACTCAGAGTGTCCAAGTCAGCTTGTAGTATATGGACATCTTCCATAGACTGCACTGTACTACACAGCTTAGTGTCATCTGCAAATGTAATGACTTATGTTAGAATTGCCTCCCGAGCTATGTTTTACCGACAGCTGGATGGTGCCTCACCTCACAGCTTGAGAAACACCGGTCTAAATGTTTAAATGTTTCCATCAACACAATGCCTATACACAGAGGTAATGAGCCTCCATATATAGAATCGTTTCAGAATTACAGATGATTTTCAAATAAAGATAACTTTATATGACAACAAGGACCACAGTGATTGCACTCATGAGTGAAATCCAATCCCGCAGAAATTTTTATATGGTGGGAAGGGGGATAAGATCTTGCCAAAACACTAAAGCAGCTGCACCAACCCCAGTGGTATAAATGATGCATGGTCCTGTTACAGATTTTGGACTGGGTTCAGAAGTGGACTTTGAAGAGAAGATTATTCTGCAGATTATCCAATGTAACACTCTACTTGTCCTTCCTCATGGCTGGACATGTCCTGAGATGTGTGGCGCAAGATGATAAGCTTTTTCAGGCAACATGATTTTGTGATATTGTGTCACGAGATGTCTATATGTGCAACCACCCAGTGGTTGGGCTGTGAACTGCAGTTTCCCAATGGTTTTGCTAGTATGTCGCAATATTGTACTGAATTGGTTTCATGACAAATTATAATTTTTAAAGGGGTTGTCCCTTCTGTACCTCTATGGTAAATTGATAGGATAGCGTGTGCCCCGCTTCTTGGACCTGCTCCTATATCATGAATAAGGTCCTCAAAATTTAGAGAAAGCTGCACATGTACCACCACCCCTCTATTCAGTCCTATAACTTTTTTCTTCATTGTCCATGGAAAATCAAATAATCTGGTGATAATTTGATAAGGCAAAAGAGACAAAAAGAAACCATTAAGGTGAAGTAAAATAATCTCTCAATCTCTTAGGAGATATTGGCCATTGGGAATAATGTGAAGAGGGCAGGCCAGGGCTGGAAAACTGGAAAAAAAAGAGGAATTTGGAAAGATTTGGTCCAGCCCTAAGGACAGCAAGGCGAATCTACTGAAAACAAGAATGAAACATATTAGAAAGTGAGGGCTGGGCTGGGGGTCTATATCAGGTAACATTCCTGTGACTCGTGGACACCACCAAGGAAGGACTCTCGTCTACCCTTGTCTGATTGTAGGGCGGCATGAGACGGGGTAATGTCACGTGTCACCATACTACTGAGCTCTACAGGTTTATTGGTTAAATTATGACTGGAGCGACTAAATTAAAAATAGTCACTTTGTATCAAGGATTGACATGGAAACCTTTTACTTCCCTTGAACATTCTTTAGGAGGATTCAGTTTTGACCCTTTTTAAAAAAAAATTATCCATAACCATGACCCAATTCAGTTATACTCTATACACTACAACCCCCAACATGACCCCACCACTGGACATGACCATAATACAATTTATGTATATAGAAGTCACCACTCCGGTGTCTTTGTTGTGGTGCTCGCTTCTAGGAGAGGCACTCCATGTGCAATTGCAAGGAAAAGACCGGCACTCACTGCAGTTTATCTCTACCACTAGGGAGAGGGAGGAGTGGTGACCCCTAACTCACCTAGCACTGGCACCTGGCTGCCCTGATGTCCCTAGATGGGCTGCTAACCCGTACGCCGATCATGTGCCTCGTCCCTGGCTTACTGTGAAATAAGCCCTAGGTTGTGAGTAGGGCGGTGGGAGAAATAGTCCTCACCACTGACAGCTAGGGTAACAACAGGGAAAGGACAAACACCACAAACAATCCCCGAAGGGAAACAACAAACAGGAGAGAACAAGAGGAGTGAAGCGGAGATCCAACAGCTCCTCGGCAACTCCAACTCCACCTGAGGTCAGGATAGAAGATCTGGAAAGAAGGTCTATATCTGGCAACAAGGGAAGCAGAAAGGGAGAATATATAATAGCTGGGAGTGGCTGACAGAGAACAGCTGAAAAGAAAAGCTACAGATTCGTGAATGGGACAAAAAGGATCACAAACCTAAGCAGGAAAACCTAGACCGGAATTCATTCCCACCACTAGGTTATGGAGCGATCTCTTGAGAAACCGAGAAAGTAGCCACCCTCTGCGACCTTCTGACCCCAGGCACAACAGGGTCAGCAATAGGTCCTGACACCCTCGTGACAAAAATGTTTTAAATCTATACCAGCAAGGGAGCTGGCGTAGATAGAGAGAGGCGGTAGATACACCAAAGTTATGTAGAGGCCGGCGCCCTTTGATGACCCCCTTTGTGTTTATTTTGGTGAAAGTGGTATGGGACTGGGAAGATTAAATTGCCTGTTCGTATGGTAGATTTATGTTTTGAAAATCTATCTTTCATAAGTGTAGAGGTTTCTCCCACGTACAATAGGCCGCAGGGACATTTCAAGATATAGATGACACAGTTGCCATCACTTTTGTAAAAACCTTGTTTTGGAAATTTTTCCCCTGTGCGTGGATGTGAAAAATATTCCCCTCTGATGACGTTTAGGGGTAGAAAAAACGGTTTCAATTCCTTTTTGATCCCTCCTATGTCGGCTCTCACAATTTTATCCCTGATGTCTTCAGATCTTTTATAGCAGATCACAGGGGGATTTTGAAGCTTTTCAACCTTTGGATACCACACTCCAGTGTTTATTTATTATTGTTCTTAGGAGTGATACTTTGTAACAAATGATAGGCTACTTTCACACTCGCGTTTGGTGCGGATCGGTCATGGATCTGCACAGTCGGCTCCGTTCAGATAATACAAACGTTTACATCCGTTCAGAACGGATCAGTTTGTATTATCTTTAACATAGCCAAGACGGATCTGTCTTAAATACCATTGAAAGTCAATGGAGGACGGATCCGTTTTCTATTGTGCCAGATTGTGTCATAGAAAGCGGATCCGTCCCAATTGACTTACATTGTGTGACACAACGGATCCGTTTGGCTCAGTTTCGTCAGACGGACACCAAAACGCTGCAAGCAGCGTTTTGGTGTCCATCTCCAAAGCGGAATGGAGACGGAACGGAGGCAAACTGATGCATTCTGAGCGGATCCTTTTCCATTCAGAATGCATTAGGGCAAAACTGATCCGTTTTGCACCGCTTGTGAGAGCCCTGACCGGATCTCACAAACGGAAAGCCAAAACGCCAGTGTGAAAGTAGCCTCAGGCAGCACCAGCTAGGGGCAAGAGGGGGGAAGCAGCGGAAGTCTAATAATGTATCTGGTTAACCTATTTCCCTGAATATACATGCCATTTCATCTAATCTGGTCTCCCCTACCACTGGATGGGTGACAATGTGTTTAACCCTTTGAAACTTTATAACCATAATACAATTCTACAGGGTGGCCCACGAAAAAGTAGCCCACCTCCAATATCTCTAAATCAAACTGCTTAAGGGTCCATTCACACGTCCGTATGAATGGGTCCGGATCCGTTCCGCAATTTTGCGGAATGGTGCAGACCCATTAATTTTTAATGGGGCCGCGGAACGGAAGTGCGAATGCGGACAGCACACAGTATGCTTTCCGCATCTGCACTTCCGTTCTGCAGCCCCGCAAAAAAATAGAGCATGTCTTATTCTTGTCCGCAGACACGGACAAGAAAAGGCATTTCTATTGGGTTGCCGGCCATGTGCGGTCCGGTGTTTTGTGGATCCGCAAAATACTTGCGGACGTCTGAATAGACCCTAATAGTAAATCTGTCTTAGTTGTACATAGCAACCAATCAGAGCTCAGCTTTTATTTTTTCAGAGCCCTGTAGGAACTGAAAGCTGAGCTCTGATTGGTTGTTATGTGCAACTAAGACTGATTTATTATTCGTTTGATAAGTGGCCTAAAAAAATGTAAATACGGTAGAAAGTGTCCGCTAACAATCCTCATCCCCTGGATAACCTCAAGGAGACCATCACAGACACCATCCGCAGCGCCACAAGCAGTATCAACCGACATAATCCGACGTGCCCAAATATGCAGAGATATGAACAGGGACCACTTTCCGCATCTTCTGTGACTCGTGGGTAAGTATAAAAAAAAAATAAAAAAATCCACTTGCTCTTTCATCTTGTTATACTATCGCTGCAGGAGGGCAACTTTTTCGTGGACCAGCCTGTATTATTCTCTATACATAGAACACTACAACCCCCAACATGACCTGACCACTGGATATGACCATAATGCAATTCTATTATACTCTATACATAGAAACCTACAACCCCCCATTGTGACCATAATACAATTCTATTATTCTCTATACATAGAACACTACAACCCCCAACATGACCTGACCACTGGATATGACCATAATGCACTTCTTTTATACTCTACAAATAGAATACTACAACCCCCAACATGACCATAATACAATTATATTATACTGTATACAAAGAGCATTACAATCCCGAATTGTCCTAACCACTGGGCATGACCATTATACGTACAGTTCTATTATACTCTACACATAGAGCACTACAACCCCCAACATGAGCTGATCTTCAGTGTGCCAGTATTTCCCCTGCTCTGAATTTGCTTCCCGTGTTACTTTTGACTCTTGTCATGTATTGAGATTGTGGCTTTACTCTACAGAAGCTGAAACCGAAGCCTCGGAGCCGGGATGCCAATACCTCCTGACCACTAATCTCCCCGCTCTCCCCTTCATTCTGTTAGGTTGGTGTTCAGGTTTCTTCACCCAGTGGTGGAGGATACGGGCGTTCTATCCCGTGTCAGGTAATCATAAAATATGTGCTGTTTGAAGACTAGATGGCTTGAAGGTAAAAATGGAAAAGCGAAGTCAACACATATGAAACTAATAGCAGTAGCTCAAAAGTAGCCAAATAAAATTCCCCAAGAACAACCGTGCCAGAGAACCTCAAGCCTGACCTGTAACATCACCTCAATCCGAGCCATCGGGTCCCGCTCGCTGATGCCGTCTTACGTCTTCTGTGTGTGTGTGTGACATTAAGCACCCACTAGAGACTCTATTAAAGCTCCCTCATCTCATTTATTTCCCGACTGCCGTAACGGCGAAAGGTTCCATGCTGAACCAAAAATTTTGAGAGACGGTGGAAAATGGTAGCGTAGTCTCTGCCTCCGACTCTTGGCAAGGACCTCCGTTGTCCTAATCACCAAAATGACTGATTTTCATTACTAACGTCTCTCTCTCTCCCCTATACTCCTGTGGTTTTGTAGATTCTGAGCCATGAGCAGTCCCTAATGGAAAGTAACTCTATCCTAATGTTTCCTCTCAAAGTTATGATTGTTTCTCCACTATAGAACGTCACCCTCGCTCTTTTTTTGGCAATCTCTGTTAATCCTTGATTTAATCCCCTTATTTCTTTGGCTTTCCCACTCATAAATGTCTATAGCTGTCAAGTTAACCAGAGGACCTCACGTCCTTCATGAAAACGGCTTCTTGTTTGCTGTGCTTTGGCAAAGATTTTCAAGCAGTGAAACACAGAGGCGATGGGGTTTTCCATAGGCTCCTGCCACTATGAATGCCTTATTTGTGTATTCAGTTTAATTTGTGGATGGGCACGACTATAATTTTATTATAACCAATAGAATTTAGGTCATACAATATATCATAAGGACACTCAACCCAAATAGAGGGGATTATCTCTGGACTGCCTTGGATTGTCTCTGGATTAACCGCTTGTTTACTCCATGGGCCGTGACGGTCTCCTGGTTTTGGCCCTGGATACTGACTTAAATTTTTACCTCCTTGGTCATTCTGGTAGGTCTGCCGTGTGTGTGCCTGCACAAGTTTTCTATTAACTACCCCAAAATCAATGGTATTAAAGTATTTTTTGTAGTTGACCATTTTTCCTTCAAATAATCTGTTGTCTTAAAGCGAGAGACACAAATTCCAGTAATAAGCTCCTAGAGTTTTGTATTTTTTCAGCCATGTATGAGGCACCATCTTGGATTGAAGGGACCACCAGAGGATCTCACAGTTGGTCCACATTCTAAGTTTGGTCCTACAAATGAGATATCTTGTTTGACCAACAGCGATCTCTACTGACCCCTGGATACCTGTACACACTCTGCCAAGTGTGCATGTGATCTCCATGTGTAGAAACTGCCCAATCCTTATATCCCTTAGAATAAGCAATCAGAGGAGAGCCAACAGACCCCATCCACATTAGATGGTTGGCATGTCTAGCCAAAATCAACAGTTTTTTTTCTGATATGCATCTAATGTGTATGGCCAGCTTTATATAATAAAGGAAACCTAAAGGTCTAGGAGAAGACCCCAAAATTGGTAATCACTGTTACTGAAGCGGATGTGGATCCTCTGTGCCACTGAACAAATTTTACTTAGGGCTACTCCTAAGGGCGCTATCTAAGTGTACCCCCAGGTCCTCACCTTATAATCCCTGTAGAGGTATTTGAACTCTTTTGCAGTGGAAACAACAGGCCGGCCACTATCTCTTTGAGCAATCTCTGTTCAAGTGACTGCTGACCTGCGGGTGTCAAGAGAACACCAGTGCGGACCATGGAGGGATCAGGAAAAACTATAGTCAAGAACAGTTTCTGGTCAGTGTAAGCATTGTATGAGAAACCAGTAAAGAGTCCAATGGTCAGGGAGGGCAGCACAGAGTCAAAACGAAAAACAGGCAGAGGTCAAGTCATGCAGCAAAGGGTCAAATTCAGTAATCAGGCAGTGGTCAGTACACAGGCAAACGAACAGCAGAATGACATACCTAGCAACTAGAAACTATTGCTCATGCACCTGCCTCAATGTGAGAATGCCTTAAATGCCCATGGGAAGGCTGACATAGGCTGGGAGGAACAGGAGGTGTGCGAGCCCTGGGTGGCTGGTGAGTAACCTGGCGGACGAAGAGGGGCTCTGGCTGGCATGGACCACCAACATAATAATTGCTATAAGTGTGGGCAGTCTTATGAAAGGCTTAGACAATCCTACCTATGAAACACAAAAGATATTACTCTGATTTTAACCCCTTCCTGCTGCAGCAATTTTCTGGTGGTTCATTTTTGTAGTTATTTTACTCCCTTCCTGGAGCCATAACTTTTTTATTTTTCCATTCACATCGATATACTGCATGAGGGCTTGTTTTTATGCGGGTCAAGTTGTACTTTCTAATGGCACCATTTAATATTGCATCCAAAGTAGTGGGAAACTGGAAACAATTCCATATAGAGTGGAATTGGGGAAAAAAATGCAATTTTGCCATAGTTTTATGAGTGTTATTTTTACAGTGTTCCCTACTGACCTGTTAGTACGATTACAGCGATACCATTTTTTTATGTTTTTTCTTAAGTTTTAAAACTTAATAAAAACTTTTACAAATATTTTTTTTTTCTTTGCATCACCACATTCTGATCCCCATATCTTTTTATATTTATGTTTACAGAGATATTTTTAGTGGGGAGATCTGTAGTTTTTATTATTACCATGTTGGAGTGTGTATGACTTTTTGATCCCTTTTTTTTTTTTTGGGAGGTATAGCGACCGAAAAATGCCAAATTGGCCATTTCGATTATTTTTTTTTAATTATGGTATTCACCACAGGGGATAAATATTTTTATATTTTAATAGCACTTGCATTTTTGGACACGACAATACTAATGATTGCAAAATGGGGTTATTAGAATTTTTATAATTTTTTATTTATTTTTTAAAATATTTTTTAAAACATTTTTTACATTTATTTTTAGTTCCCAAGGAGACTTTAACATATGATAGTCCAATCGCTTCTCTCAAAAGACTGCAATGATTTTCTATGGCAGCCTATGGGAGAATTACGTTGTCCCTATCAGGCCCTGACACAGGAAAGCCACTTCATCGCTGTGGTAAGCCTAGGCTTTTAGCTTTCAGAAGGCTTGAGGCTGACCACGATCTCGGCTCCTGGAAAATAAATGTCAGGAGTAGGTTAAAGAAGGAGTCTCCTCATTGGTCCTAAAAGTTTCCATACACATAAGGCCTCATCCGCGTCCGTTCCGTCATTTTTCACAGTTTAGCGGAGGTTCATTTTTATGGAGCTGTGAAAAAAAACTGATAGTCCTCAGTTTTTTATCCGCGTCCGTGATCCGTGATTCCAGTCCGTCAAAAAAATATAACCTGTCCTATTCTTGTCAGTGGAAAACGGAGGACGGACCCATTCAAGTCAATGGGTCAGTCAAAAAAAAAACGGATGCACAACTGGTATGTCATCCGTGTCCGCCTCCGTGTCCGTTTTTTTCTACAAGACCTTGGTGCAATAAAATTACACTTTTCATTAACCTTCCTTTTTTTCCCCTGTCAGACAAAAAAAAAGGAAGACACAAGGAAACACAACTGAAGCAAAATCGGACACGGACCACTGAAGCCAAATCACTGACAGTGCATGAGGCCTATCAGTTTTTTTTCACAGCTTAATAGAAATGAATGGGACCTCCGCTAAACTGTGAAAAATCACGGAACGGACGCGGATGCACACAACGGTCGTGTGCATGAGGCCTTAGATGAATCTCAGATGAAGCCACCAAAACTGAACAGACTGGCCTACCATCTCATGGTTTTGGAGTGTTTTAAATCTCCAGATGTTGGGTTGAGTAAATATCAGGCTGATGGACTTCAACATGCTGATCCTTATGTTCTCAAGTGACATAAGCTGCCGTTAGAGGAGTCTGGAAGCAGTTTATTGCCTCTCCTTATCAAGAACACATGAATGCTTGGCCATGCTGAGTGTGCGTGTGTCTGTGGGCAGCCATATATGCCAGCCGACAGTTATCTAAGATGCATTTTCTCCTCAAGGTTGAAGGAACTGTATGGGCTGACTAAGCTACTCTACTGTGCTTCCCCGCACAGGAGTCCTGGCAACCCAATTTGCTTGGAAATGCAGCATGACCCCAATGCAGCATGACCCCAATGCCCTTTTGATACTTAGGAGTCAAGTGGGTGGTCCTATACAGTGAGCATTCATAAAAATTAACTGCTGGTCACTGAGTAGGACCGCCCACTGGACTCCTAAGAATCAAAACAGCAGGCATGTTAATACATAAAATATTGAAACTTTTCCTATAAAACTATATATTAATCTGCTCTGCTCATTCTGCTCTATAACATGCTGCCTGTAGATAAGTCTGCATTTTCATGTTGACAGGTTCCTTTTAAAGGGATGGGCCCATCTCAGGCTTTATCCTAAGAATATGCCATCAATGTCACATAGGTGCGGGTCTCTCCACAACGGGGCCCACACACGCTGTTGCTCTCCATTCACTGCTATGGGAGTTCCGAAAATAGCCAAGCAGGTGCTCTTGGCTGCAGGGCCGGCGTTGGGGGGGGGGGGGGGGAAACTGGGCAACTGCCCAGGGCCCCCATTGTCTAAGGGGCCCCCTGCTTCAATGCTGCTGTTCAGCTGAACATCTGAGGAAGCAAACGGGCGGACAGCTGAACAGTTGCACTTTACAATGTCTCCTCCCTCACATATAAGAGAAATCTTTACCACAGTGCTGACAGGACCTGCGATAATACTTGCGGCTTCTGAGCAAAGTACAAATGTAGCTGGTTCCTACACTGCCCTGAAAAAGTGGACTTGGATAAGTCCAAGAGAGGCGGTATATTAGTGATAGGGACCCGTCTGCGGAAGCCACCTTGACGCCTGGTAGATGGGCCCGACACAAGTTTGATCAAAATGTGCGCTGAGAGCTTCCATTGATCCATTTATAGTAGGTATAACACCACTTGAATTTAGAATGATCCCCATTTCTCAGCTTTACTGCTTATATGTGTGTGCACCTATTATGTTTTTTATTAACCATGTTTGCTTTATGGATATGCACCTATGACTATGAATAAGAATGTGCCAGTCTAAATTTTCTTGTAGGACCTGTGATAATGTCAGATGCAGGAGGCGGAGCTCAGCAGAGAAGAGGGGATGAAGGACCTGCGATGACCTCACCATCATGTGACCAGAACAGGAGGCGGAGCTCAGCAGTGCAGTAAAGAAATGAAGAAGAAGAAGACCAGCCATGCATGTGAAGATGTATAGATTCAATGTAAGTGCCAGGGAAGTGCTGGGAGTTGTAGTCCTCTCCTCTTATGCCTCCTGGTATGTAATATCAGAGTACATTACAAGAGGAGGTATGAGGAGAGGACTACAACCAGGGGCGTAGCTAGAAATGCATGGGCCCCATAGCAAAAAAAAATTATGCCCCCCCCCCTCTGTGCCATCCTCAGATCCCCCTCCCCTAAATAGTGCCATCCACAGATCCCCCTCCCCTAAATAGTGCCATCCACAGATCCCCCTCCCATAAATAGTGCCATCAACAGATCCCCCTCCCCTAAATAGTGCCATCCACAGATCCCCCTCCCCTAAATAGTGCCATCCACAGATCCCCCTCCCCTAAATAGTGCCATCCACACATCCCCCTCCCCTAAATAGTGCCATCCACAGATCCCTCTCCCCTAAACAGTGCCATCCACAGATCCCCCTCCCCTAAATAGTGCCATCCACAGATTCCCCTCCCCTAAATAGTGCCATCCACAGATCCCCCTCCCCTAAATAGTGCCATCCACAGATCCCCCTCCCCTAAATAGTGCCATCAACAGATCCCCCTCCCCTAAATAGTGCCATAAACAGATCCCCCTCCCCTAAATAGTGCCATCCACAGATCCCCTTCCCCTAAATAGTGCCATCCACAGATCCCCCTCCCCTAAATAGTGCCATCAACAGATCCCCCCTCCCCTAAATAGTGCCATACACAGATCCCCCTCCCCTAAACTGCCATCCACAGTATCAGGTGCCTCTCTCCCCCCCCCCATGTGCCAACCCCCCCCCCCCCCCCAGGTGCCAGTATCAGGTCAGGTGCCAACCCCCCCTCCCCCCATGTGCCAGTATCAAGTGCCCCCCGCTCCCCCCATGGCAGTAACAGTCGGGTATTAAAAAAATAAAAATAAACACTTCTACTTACCTCCATGTCAGCGATGCGATGCGATGCGATGCGATGCAGCCTCTTCCTGTGTCCCGCCCTGTATGTCCATATATGGAGTCAGTGCTTGTATTTCAGAAAAAGTTTCTGCTGGGATTCGAACCCACGACCTTCTGTATCAGAGGCAAAGCATCTAACCACAAGACCATAACAGCTGCCTTACTGCTGACTGAAAAAATATGAGACTTCTACTGTTATAGCTGGCTAAGTCTACATCTATACACACGACAGCTGCTCATATATAGAGATATAGCAGGGCTGAGTGTGCTGGGATAGCTGTCAGATAGAGATATAGCAGTGCTGGGTGTGTTGGGGCAGCTGTCATGTGTATAGATGTACACTTAGCCAGCTATAACAGTAGAAGTGTCAAATTTTTTCAATCAGTTGCAATGCCTCCTTTATGGTTGTGAGGGTAAATGCTTTGCCTCTGATACACTGATACATTGGAGGTTGTGGGTTCAAATCCCAGACATATCAGGAGACTTTAGAATACAGTAAGATTAGAGCACATTAACGAGGGGGCCTGAACATTAAGACCGCTGCTGTGAAGGGGCCCTGAACAGTAAGACATTGATGAAAATAAACTGTCGGGCCCCGAAGCAGCTGCTTCCCGGCAGTTACGCCACCTTTTGGCTGCCTGTGTGTAGTGTCTGTGTGTGTTAATAATAAAAAAAATAAAAAATCTGGACGGGCCCCCAGTGGCGTAGGGCCCCATAGCCGTTGCTATGGCGATCCCTATGCCACTGACTACAACTCCCAGCATGTCCAGCTTGTTATGTAATATCAGAGTACATTACAAGAGGAGGTAAAAGAGGAGAGGACTACAACTTTCAGGCCATTATTATATAATATCAGGGCACATTACAACACCCTGATTATGCTGGGAGTTGGATACCTCCTCTTATAATGTACTCTGATATTACATAATAACGGCTTGGACATGATGGGAGTTGTAGTCCCATCCTCTTATACGTCCCCCTGTAATGTGCTCTGATATTAAATGATAATGGCTTAGACATGCTGGGAGTTATAGTCCTCTCCTGTTATACCTCCTGCACTACTGTGCTCTGAATTAGGGCCGGGACGATGGATAGGGGTGGGATAGTCATCCTCCTAGGGCGCCACATTTCTACCCATAAAAGGGGGCGCACTCACGGCCGTCCAACTTCACAAGCCTCAGGCCGCTAGGCCTCAAGCCTCTGAGGCATTAGAACAGAGCAAGAAGCCACAATGGCATCACTGCAACCTCCTGCTCTGGGTCTCGCATGATGACGTCATCACGTGAGACCCGGAACAGGAGTAGTGATGTCATTGGGACCGCATGCATCAGGACGCAGCAACACAAGCCACAGATAAAACTGTGGTCAGCAGCGGGGGGGACAGGAGGGAGACCTTTTTTTATTTTTTAAGGCCTGTTGCACACGACTGTATGTATTTTGCGGTCTGCAAAAAACAGATCCGCAAAAAATACGGATGACATCTGTGTGCATTCCGTATTTTGCGGAACGGAACAGTTGGCCCCTAATAGAACAGTACTATCCTTGTCCGTAATATGGACAAGAATAGGACATGTTCTATTTTTTTGTGGAACGGAAATACGGACATACGGAAACAGAATGCACACGGAGTAACTTCCGTTTTTTTGGCGGACTCATTGAAATGAATGGTTCCGTATATCGTCCGCAAAAAAAACGGGACGGACACGGAAAGAAAATACGTTTGTGTGCAAGTGGCCTAAATGTCCACACTGCTGGGAGCACCAGGGGTGGGGGAAGGACATCATTATATATACTTGGCACTACTGGGGAGGAATGGAGGAGCATTATATACATACTGGCACTACCGTTATATATATATTGGCACTATGGGTGGAGCATTATATATTGGAACTAGTGGGGGACATTAGAGCCATTGGGAACATTATGGTTATATTATTACTACTAGAGTACTGTAGGGGCGTTATTATTATTTGACGCAATACGGAGGTCATTGCTACTAATAGGCTATTTCGGGGAGTATTATCACTATTGGGGGCACCATTACTAATGAGGGCAATCTGGGTGTATAGTATACTGTTTGTGGACATAGGGGGGAGCAGAACAGGCACAGTATTGGGGGTAGCTTCAAGTGGTTCTCCGTTTTTTTTTTTCATATTGATGACCTATCCTTAGGATAGGTACCATATATCACAACGGTAGGTTTGGAGTGGCGGTGCACGTATACTAGGGCCGGCGTCCCGTGGAGATTGCAAAAGGAGGATCGGCACTCGCTGATGGTATATAATATTGCTCTGTTTATTGCCACATAATAGTGACGCGTTTCGGCACATTACGTGCCTTTCTCAAACTGTGAATATACAAGCAACCTTATATAAATGAAAAGATATATACAGGCGGCACTCACCATTCGGTGCAAACTTCCTTTATTTCCTCCATGGCCGAGTACATAAAGCTGGGTACATCACGGCTGGATACATAAAAGCTGGATACAAAAATGGCTCGGGCCGGACAAACATACAGTGCAGTGTGAGGATATACGGCGACGACCGTTAGGCGCCTCCGCGCTTCTTCGGGCCAGTAACATGAATGGCGCCACTGCGCCAATGTTTAAATGTCGGCTCCCACGCATCATCTGCGTGACGTGCGTGACCTCACCAGTAATGTTGAGCGCGAATATTTTTATATCGATTTTTTTTAGCGAATATCGGCACTTCGCTAATTCGCGAATATTTCTAATATAGTGGTATAAATTTGATATTTCGAATATTCGTTTTTTTTTTTTATTGTTATATTTTTTTCTTTCCCACTTCCTAAAAGTAGTTCTTACCTGTCCTTAGGATTCCTGGCTTCCTGGCTGCTCCAGTCAGTGCCCGTTCCAGCTTCTGACGACTTCCGTGCTCATGGAGCGTCCCCATCACCATCGCAATTCGATTAATTCAAGTTATAATAATCGAATTGCGATTTCAAATTAGCACTGCTATATTCCATATGATATTAGGGTAGAATTAACGAATATGGAATATAGCAGTGCTAAGTTGAAATCGAAATTCGATTATTATAACGAATTAATCGCATTGCGATTTCAACTTGGACCTGGTTTACTATGGTTGGCTTGGTAGAATTAGCGAATATGACAAATGTATTCGTCATATTCCTCAAAACGAAGATAACGAAGTATTCTCCATCTTCGTTTTAGCTACCTATTCGTCAACTTCGCTAATTCTAGCAATCAAATAGGAAGGTTGACTATAGAGACAGCTAAGTTTAATTCCCTTTGCGATTATATATTTTTTTAAATTTTTTTTTTATAAATAGAATCATTATAATAATCAAGTATTTAACTATTCAATTTCTTTTAAAAAAAAAGCAAAGTAATATAATCGCATAGCGAATTAAACACAGCTGTCTCCATAGTCAACTTTCCTATTTGATTGCTAGAATTAGCGAAGTTGACGAATAGGTAGCTAAAACGAAAAGTGAAGAATACTTCGTTATCTTCGTTTTGAGGAATATGACGAATACATTCGTCATATTCGTCATCTTCGCTAATTCTAGCTATCAAACCAATAGGAAAGTAGCCTTAAGTTAAAATCGCAATACGCGAGTATTTAAATCGAATATTAATCGCGTTAACTAGAATAATGACGAATATTCGATTTTGACGAATATGAAACGAATATTCTATAGAAAATTTGCGAATTTCGTCGAAATCGAATATGGCACCTGCCGCTCATCACTACTCACCAGCAGCGTCGTGAAATGGCGCTTACATGTGATGTCACACTGGGGTCGGCATTACATAAAGTTTTTAAGAAAACATAATCCTGCATTAAGGCCTATTGCACACGACCGTATGGCTTTTTTTCAGTGTTTTGCGGTCCGTTTTTCACAGATCCGTTGTTCCGTTTTTTGTTTCCGTTGTGTTTCCGTTTTTCCGTTCCGTTTTTCCGTTCTGTTTTTCCGTATGGCGTATACAGTAATTACATAGATAAAATTGGGCTGGGCATAACATTTTCAATAGATGGTTCAGCAAAAAACGGAACGGAAACGGAAGACAGACGGATGCATTTCCGTATGTGTTCCGTTTTTTTTGCGGACCCATTGACTTGAATGGAGCCACTGAACGTGATTTGCGTGCAATAATAGGACATGTTCTATGTTAAAACGGTACGGAAAAACGGAAATACGGAATTTTTTGCGGAACCATTGAAATGAATGGTTCCGTATACGGACCGTATACGGAACGCAAAAAACGGCCAGTAAACGGGGGAAAAAAACGGCCGTGTGCAGGAGGCCTAAGACATACTTGATATTACAAAAACACTCCCAAATCTATTTTTTCATTTAAACCTATGGATTTTGCGCTCATCCGCAATGGGTCCCTTAGGTTTAAATGAAAAAAATCATGTACATGTGAATGTGCCTTGTATGGGTATCCTCTCTCCTGTATGTGGGTGAGTAAGATGTGTACCCCTTGTGGATAGGAACGGGCAACCACATTCCAATGCTTATTTATGACAGCTCGAATCTTATTTATCCAAGGGTGGTATTTTATAACAAAGGGAATGCGTGTTTTTTTGGGGCTTTCTCTACGTGTGTCTCGTCAATTTTCTTACGCTGTTCTTCCAATAAATGTTGTGGATAGCCCCTAGCTAAAAAGTTAGTGGTCATTTCATCTAATCTGGCCTCACAGTTCTCTTCTTCACTGACTATGAGCTTCACCCCCTGATATTGGGAATAAGGGAGGGATCTCTTACTGTCAAAGGTAAGTAAGCTGTTTCTGTCTGTATCTTTCACATATAAATCCGTCTGCACTTGACCATTGGTCCCCTGTATTACCCATGTATCCAAAAATGAAATTTTTAGGGGATCATAGTGAACCATGAATTGGAGTTCTGTCCAGATGGAATTAATGTAGGAGGTGAATTCCAGGAGGGTACGGACATTGCACCGCCACACACTAAAGATATCATCTATAAAGCGTCGCCAAAAAATGCAGTGTGTTTTATACAGTTCATTCATGGACTGTATCACCCCCCCTGATCACCCCCCCTGTAAGGCTCCATTCAGACGTCCGTATGTGTTTTGCGGATCCGCGAATCCGTGGATCCGCAAAACACGGACACCGCGGATCCGCAAAACACATACGGACGTCTGAATAGAGCCTTACAGGGAGGTGATCAAATAGACTCCCTGATCACCCCCCTGTCATTGATCACCCCCCTGTAAGGCTCCATTCAGATATTTTTTTGGCACAAGTTAGCGGAAATTGTTTTTTTTTTTTTTTTCTTACAAAGTCTCATATTCCACTAATTTGTGACAAAAAATAAAATCTCACATGAACTCACCATACCCCTCACGGAATCCAAATGCGTAATTTTTTTTTAGACATTTATATTCCAGACTTCTTCTCACGCTTTAGGGCCCCTAAAATGCCAGGGCAGTATAAATACCCCACATGTGACCCCATTTCGGAAAGAAGACACCCCAAGGTATTCGCTGAGGGGCATATTGAGTGTCACGGAACCATGAACCAGACGTACAACAAGAGATAAGTGAAAATAAGAAGGCTTTATTGAAAATAAAGCTGTAAAGCAAAAGTCCAAACGGATGGTGAAACCGAGCAGAGTCTTTGCGAAGCCAGAGGTCAGGAACCAGAAGGGTAGTCAGACGAAGCCAGGATCAGGAACCAGCAGGGTAGTCAGACGAAGCCAGGATCAGGAACCAGCAGGGTAGTCAGACGAAGCCAGGATCAGGAACCAGCAGGGTAGTCAGACGAAGCCAGGATCAGGAACCAGAAGCAGCAGCAGTCTTAGAAGCATGTGAACACAAGAGGACCAAGCAAGGAACTGAAGCCACAGACCTCCTATATATAAGAGCTAGGCATCCAGCTCCTCCCAGGGGAAGGAGGAGCCGCAGGGTGGAAGGCTACAAGAAACCCAGAAACCAAGATGGCCGCCAGCACATGTCAAACGAAGGAGAGCAGCAAGCAGGTAAGACCATGACAGTACCTCCCCCTCAAGGGCCCCTCCTCCGCGGAGCACAAAACGGTTTCTGAGGGAAGCGTGCGTGGAAGGCTCGGAGCAAGGCAGGAGCATGGACATCTGCGGAGGGAACCCAGGAACGCTCCTCTGGACCATAACCACGCCAATGGACCAAAAACTGCAACCGACCGCGGACCAGGCGTGAGTCCAGGATATTGCTCACCTCATATTCCTCACGATTGCCCACTTGGACCGGACGAGGCCGAGGAACCGAGGAAGTGAAACGATTACACACCAGTGGCTTCAACAGGGAGACATGAAACACGTTGGAGATCCGCATGCCAGGAGGAAGCGCAAGGGCATACTCTACCGGGTTTACCCTGCGAAGCACTCGGAAGGGACCAACAAAGCGAGGCGCCAGCTTGGGAGTGGGCACTCGAAGGTTGAGGTTGCGGGTGGACAACCATACACGGTCTCCGACCTGGTAGGAAGGAGCAGGCGCTCGTATGCGATCAGCCTGGAATCTCTGGCGCTGCGCAGAGACCTCAAGGGACTTCTGGATCTGTACCCAAGAAGCACGTAGGACGGAAAGGTGATCCTCCACAGCCGGAATATCCTGGGGAGAGAATACCTCCGGTAACACGGCAGGTTGGAACCCATAATTGGCCATGAAGGGAGACGTCCCAGAGGAAGAGTTCACCGCCGTGTTCCTGGCAAACTCAGCCCAAGGCAGGAGGTCAACCCAATTGTCTTGGTGATCGGAGACATAGCAACGAAGGAATTGCTCCAAGGCCTGATTGGATCGTTCTGCGGCCCCATTGGACTGAGGGTGGTAGGCCGAGGAGAAGGAGAGATGAATCCCCAACTGGGAGCAAAAGGCGCGCCAGAACCTGGACACAAACTGACTCCCCCGATCCGACACAATCTCCTTAGGCAAACCGTGCAACCGGAAGACCTCCCTGGCAAAAATCGTGGCCAACTCTTGTGCAGAGGGTAACTTCTTGAGAGGAACACAGTGGCACATTTTGGAAAACCGATCCACAATCATGAGAATGACCGTATGGCCTCGGGATGCAGGGAGGTCCACAATGAAATCCATCCCCAGGTGTGACCATGGGCGCTCCCCGGTGGCTATGGGTTGCAGAAGGCCCAACGGAAGGTGCCGAGGGGACTTACTCTGGGCACAAACGGAGCATGCCGCTACATATGCGGCGATGTCGGAACGTAGGGAAGGCCACCAGAACAGACGTGAAACAGCCCAGGACAGCTGATTCTTTCCAGGATGCCCCGCGGTCTTGGAGTTATGGTAGGTTCGCAACAACCGAGTGCGCAACTCCTCAGGCACAAAACATCTGCCGTTGGGTCTCCCAGAGGGAGCACCAGATTGAGCCGCCAAAATCTGCTCACCCAGGGGAGAGGTCAGGCTGGTGCGAATGGCGGCCAGGATCTGATTCGGAGGTATGACCGAAGTCGGAATCGACTCCTCCCTGGACAGCTCGGAGTACTGCCGTGATAAGGCATCCGCCCTGATGTTCTTGGAACCGGGTAGGTAGGAGACCACGTAATTAAAACGTGACAAGAACAGAGCCCATCTGGCCTGACGTGGTGTCAATCTCTTGGCCTCAGAAAGGTAGGTCAGATTCTTGTGGTCCGTCAGGATGAGAACCGGAACCACCGAACCCTCAAGCAAGTGCCTCCATTCTTTAAGGGCCTGCACGATGGCCAATAACTCCCTGTCACCAATCTGATAGTTGCACTCCGCGGAAGACAGTTTCCGGGAGTAAAACCCACAAGGAAGCAGAGGACCCTCTGGTGTTCTACGCTGAGACAGAAGGGCGCCTACTCCCGTCTCAGACGCGTCCACCTCGAGGACAAAGGGCAACCCAGGGTTGGGATGCGACAGAATCGGAGCCGACACAAAGGCGGACTTTAGGGCCTCAAAAGCTCGGATGGCCTCGAGCGGCCAGACCTGGGAATTACTGCCCTTCCTGGTCAGATCCGTGAGAGGCTTGGCCAGCATGGAAAAGTCCCTGATGAACTTCCGATAATAATTGGCGAAGCCCAAAAAGCGCTGCAGGGAACGAAGACCACTGGGCTGGGGCCACTGTAAGACAGCCGAAACCTTCTCAGGATCCATGGAGAACCCCTCAGCGGAAATGATGTAACCTAAGAAGGTTACCTGGGATCGGTGAAATTCGCATTTCTCAAGCTTACCGAACAGCTTGTTCTCTCGTAACCGTTGCAACACTCGTCTGACATCCAGAATGTGGGCCTCCATGGATTCAGAATATACCAAGATGTCATCCAAATAGACTACCACACACTGCTGCAACAGGTCACGGAAAACATCGTTGATGAATTCCTGAAAGACTGCGGGCGCATTGCACAACCCAAAGGGCATAACCAAGGATTCGTAATGACCGGTCCTGGTGTTAAACGCGGTCTTCCACTCATCGCCCGCCTTGATCCTTACCAGGTTATATGCCGCCCTCAGGTCGAGTTTGGTAAAGACCGTGGCCCCTTTAAGGCGATCGAACAGCTCGGAAATCAAGGGTATCGGGTAAGCGTTCTTGATCGTGATGCGATTGAGACCCCTGTAATCGATGCAAGGCCTCAACTCACCGCCCTTCTTTTTCACAAAGAAAAATCCAGCCCCTGCCGGGGACGAAGATTTGCGAATGTGTCCGCGTGAAAGCGCCTCCCTCACGTACTCCTCCATGGCCTCATTCTCCGCTACCGACAGTGGATAGACTTTGCCACGAGGAGGAACGGCACCAGATTGTAACTCTATGGCACAATCGTATGGGCGGTGCGGAGGTAGGGCAACCGCGCGCACCTTATCGAATACATCCCGGTACTCCTCGTATTCAGGAGGCAACAGAGAGTCCGAGGAAGTACACAGCAACTTGACAGACCCATGGATGCAACTAGCCCCACACTGCGGTGACCACGAGAGGATCTCGACCGATCTCCAATCGAAAGTCGGATTATGCTTCTGGAGCCAGGGGTACCCCAAGACCACCGAGTAGTGTGGAGACGAAATAACCTGGAGGCAGACCGACTCTCTGTGAACGGCACCAATGGCTATCCCCACTGGAAGGGTCTCATGAGTCACGTGTGGCGGCAGAAGGGGTCTGCCGTCTATCGCCTCAAGAGCCAGTGGGGAACCTCGAGCCTGCAGAGGAATGGAATTGGCGGCAGCGAACACACTATCAATGAACAAACCACCAGCACCAGAGTCCACCAACGCCTGGGTCGTCACCGAGCCCCCGACCCAGGAGAGGACAACAGTGATCAGTGGTTTGTCAACACGGGAAACCGGGGACGAGGAGACTCCACCCAAGATCTGCCCCCGACAGGATCTCAGGGTACGAGCGTTTCCCGGACGGTTCGGACATGCCAACCGAAAATGCCCACCGAGACCACAGTACATGCATCGGCCCTCGCGTCTCCGGAGTGCCCTCTACCCCTCGGACAGGCGAGCAAACCCCAGCTGCATGGGTTCACCCCCAGACAAGTCATCCCCAGGAGGCGTGGGAGGAGAGGGAGGCACGGGTGGGACAGCAAACGTAGGCACCAATCTGTTAGAAGACCTCCGCAGGTTCTCCTTAAAGGAAGGTCTCTCCCTGAGTCTGGTGTCAATCAAAATCAGGAAAGAAATAAGAGACTCGAGCTCAACTGGTAGGTCCTTAGCTGCAACCTCATCCTTCAAGGCATCCGAGAGACCATGAGAGAAAGCAGCGACCAGAGCCTCATTATTCCAGCCCACCTCTGCTGCCAGGGTACGAAACTCAATGGCGTATTCAGCTACGGATCGTGAACCCTGTCTGATGGACATAAGGAGCTTCGCAGCAGAGGCAGCACGAGCCGGCACATCGAATACCTTCCGAAGAGAAGCAACAAAACCGGAAAACTCGGCAACCACCGGATTGTTGTTCTCCCATAAAGGGCTGGCCCAGGCCAAGGCCTTGTCCGAGAGCAGCGAGATCAAGAAGCCCACCTTTGATCTCTCAGTAGGAAAGGCATGTGGCAGCAACTCGAAATAAATGCCCACCTGGTTAAGGAAACCTCGGCACTGAGTTGGCTCTCCCCCAAAGCGCCGTGGAAGAGGGGCAGAACCGGTCATACCCCGAAACACCGCAGGCGCAACAACAGGTGTCGGGGTAGACTCTGGCGCAACAACCGGAGCGGCAGTAGGAGCGAGCCCAGGAGCGACAACCGACCCATCGGCAACGGGAGCGAAATGAGCCGTGCGTTCAAGCAGGGTTTGCAACGCCACAGCGAACCGACCCAACAGGTGATCCTGCTGATCAAGTCTGGCAACCAGCGTGGGTAGCGAGGATGGCCCTGTACCGTCAGAATTCATGGCTTGGTCCTAATGTCACGGAACCATGAACCAGACGTACAACAAGAGATAAGTGAAAATAAGAAGGCTTTATTGAAAATAAAGCTGTAAAGCAAAAGTCCAAACGGATGGTGAAACCGAGCAGAGTCTTTGCGAAGCCAGAGGTCAGGAACCAGAAGGGTAGTCAGACGAAGCCAGGATCAGGAACCAGCAGGGTAGTCAGACGAAGCCAGGATCAGGAACCAGCAGGGTAGTCAGACGAAGCCAGGATCAGGAACCAGCAGGGTAGTCAGACGAAGCCAGGATCAGGAACCAGAAGCAGCAGCAGTCTTAGAAGCATGTGAACACAAGAGGACCAAGCAGGGAACTGAAGCCACAGACCTCCTATATATAAGAGCTAGGCATCCAGCTCCTCCCAGGGGAAGGAGGAGCCGCAGGGTGGAAGGCTACAAGAAACCCAGAAACCAAGATGGCCGCCAGCACATGTCAAACGAAGGAGAGCAGCAAGCAGGTAAGACCATGACATTGAGTCCATGAAAGATTGAACTTTTTGTCCCAAGTTAGCGGAAAGGGAGACTTTGTGAGAAAAAAACTAAAAAAAATTAATTTCCGCTAAGACTACTTTCACACTAGCGTTCGGGGCTCCGCTTGTGAGCTCCGTTTGAAGGCTCTCACAAGCGGCCCCCGATCCGTCCAGCCCTAATGCATTCTGAGTGGATGCGGATCCGCTCAGAATGCATCAGTTTGGCACCGTTTGTCCTCCGCTCCGCTCATCAGGCGGACCCCTGATTGCAGCTTGCAGCGTTCGGGTGTCCGCCTGGCCGTGCGGAGGCAAACGGATCCGTCCAGACTTACAATGTAAGTCAATGGGGACCGATCCGTTTGAATATGACACTATATGGCTCAATTTTCAAACGGATCTGTCTCCCATTGACTTTCAATGTAAAGTCAAAACGGACCCGTTTGCATTATCATGAACAAAAAAAAAAAAAAAAAAAAAATTATTATTATTTTTTTTTTTGTTCATGGTAATGCAAACGGATCCGTTCTGAACGGATCTAAGCGTTTGTATTATATTTGCGGATCCGTCTGTGCAGATACCAGACGGATCCGCACCTAACGCAGGTGTGAAAGTAGCCTTGTGTCAAAAAAAAAAATCTTCTATGAACTCACCATGCCCCTCATTGAATACCTTGTGGTGTCTTCTTTCCAAAATGGGGTCACATGTGGGGTATTTATACTGCCCTGGCATTTTAGGGGCCCTAAAGCGTGAGAAGAAGTCTGGGATCCAAATGTCTAAAAATGCCCTCCTAAAAGGAATTTGGGCCCCTTTGCGCATCTAGGCTGCAAAAAAGTGTCATACATGTGGTATCGCCGTACTCAGGAGAAGTTGGGCAATGTGTTTTAGGGTGTCATTTTACATATACCCAAGCTGGGTGAGATAAATATCTCTGTCAAATGCCAACTTTGTATAAAAAAAATGGGAAAGCTGTCTTTTAGAGAGATATTTCTCTCACCCAGCATGGGTATATGTAAAAAGACACCCCAAACCACATTGCCCAACTTCTCCTGAGTACGGCGATACCACATGTGTGACACTTTTTTGCAGCCTAGGTGGGCAAAAGGGCCCACATTCCAAAGAGCACCTTTAGGATTTCACAGGGCATTTTTTACACATTTTGATTTCAAACTACTTCTCACGCATTAGGTCCCCTAAAATGCCTGGGCAGTATAAATACCCCACAAGTGACCCCATTTTGGAAAGAAGACACCCCAAGGTATTTTGTGAGGGGCATGGCGAGTTCATAGAATTTTTTATTTTTTGTCACAAGTTAGCGGAAAATGATGATTTTTTTTATTTTTATTTTTTCTTACAAAGTCTCATATTCCACTAACTTGTGACAAAAAATAAAAACTTCCATGAATTCACTATGCCCATCACGAAATACCTTGGGGTGTCTTCTTTCCAAAATGGGGTCACTTGTGGGGTAGTTATACTGCCCTGGCATTTTAGGGGCCCTAATGCGTGAGAAGTAGTTTGAAATCAAAATGTGTAAAAAATGCCCTGTGAAATCCTAAAGGTGCTCTTTGGAATGTGGGCCCCTTTGCCCACCTAGGCTGCAAAAAAGTGTCACACATGTGGTATCGCCGTACTCAGGAGAAGTTGGGCAATGTGTTTTGGGGTGTCTTTTTACATATACCCATGCTGGGTGAGAGAAATACCTCTCTAAAAGACAACTTTTCCCATTTTTTTATACAAAGTTGTCATTTGACAGAGATATTTATCTCACCCAGCATGGGCATGTGTAAAAAGACACCCCAAAACACATTGCCCAACTTCTCCTGAGTACGGCGATACCACATGTGTGACACTTTTTTGCAGCCTAGGTGGGCAAAGGGGCCCCAATTCTAAAGAGCACCTTTAGGATTTCACAGGGCATTTTTTACACATTTTGATTTCAAACTACTTACCACACATTAGGGCCCCTAAAATGCCAGGGCAGTATATCTACCCCACAAGTGACCCCATTTTGGAAAGAAGACACCCCAAGGTATTTCGTCATGGGCATAGTGAGTTCATGGAAGTTTTTATTTTTTGTCACAATTTAGTGGAATATGAGACTTTGTAAGGAAAAAAATAAATAAAAAAAATCATCATTTTCCGCTAACTTGTGACAAAAAATAAAAAGTTCTATGAACTCACTATGCCCATCAGCAAATACCTTAGGGTGTCTACTTTCCGAAATGGGGTCATTTGTGGGGTGTTTGTACTGTCTGGGCACTGTAGAACCTCAGGAAACATGACAGGTGCTCAGAAAGTCAGAGCTGCTTCAAAAAGTGGAAATTCACATTTTTGTACCATAGTTTGTAAACGCTATAACTTTTACCCAAACCAATAAATATACACTTATTTTAATTTTTTTTCTCAAAGACATGTAGAACAATTAATTTAGAGAAAAATCTATATAGAAATGTAGTTTTATTTGAAAAATTTTACAACTGAAAGTGAAAAATGACATTTTTTTGCAAAAATTTCTGTAAATTTCGATTAATAAAAAAAAAAATGTCAGCAGCAATGAAATACCACCAAATGAAAGCTCTATTAATGAGAAGAAAAGGAGGTAAAATTCATTTGGGTGGTAAGTTGCATGACCGAGCAATAAACCGTGAAAGTAGTGTAGTGCAGAATTGTAAAAAGTGGTCTGGTCATTAAGGGTGTTTAAGCTATGGGGGCTGAGGTGGTTAAGTAGAAAGCCAATAGACTGTCTGCCTAATATATGGTTTTACGAATGGAACGGAAACCTCTCCATCACCTTCTAATGTCCTCCTTTCTGAAAGAAGATGATTAGCCTTTCTATACCTAGAATATTTAGGGGAGTGAAGAAATAAGACATCCTGGTCAATATGGGACCCTCAGTCCCTTTAATCGGCTTTGGCATTACAGAAAAGCAATGACTGATTAATGATGATTGATCTCTTGGCATATGATTGTGACCTTGGACTGGAGGTTCTGATGAATGACTATAATATCCTGACATACAGATGTGATCTTCTTTTTCTTCTGGCTGGACATGTCCTGATATATGTGTTACAAGACAATCAGCTTTTCAAAGCAACATTATTTTGCGATATTGTGTAACAAGATGTCTATCCCATGATGTGTCAATGTGTGGCCACCCAGTAGTTTGGCTGTGATTTGCAGACTTTGCTTATGCAATGAGCAGGACCGTAGTACGGTGGACAATTATGCAGTGGATCAAGGTATGTGTACAAAAGTCTATAGTTTTTGTTTGTGACGCCAATTGCAGCGTGCGCATGGTACTGTTGCAGGGCCCTTTAAGATGTTGTAACTCACGTACCAGGGGAGGAATGCCAGAGTGGGGATAGTGTCTCTGTGTAATGTCAACGGTGTCTCCTACTTTTGTACGGATGGACTCCTGGATCCTGGCTCACTTGCAATAAATTGAGTGTTGTTAGTAGGAGTAATTGAGGAACTTGGTAGTAATGAATGAGATCTAGACTTGGAATATAATCCAACTTGTCTTTACTGAATGGCAGCATAAATCCATACGAGTTATAGCATTAGTCTTTAGGTCCCAGCAGGTATTTGGCAAAGTAGGGCAGGGATCAATATCTCTTCTGCAGCTATACTATGTGCCTGGAGGATCTGGCAGGAATCTGTCTTCTGCTCTGTCTATCTTCTGCTTGGTGTGGGCCTGACTAGCTGAGGAGGAATTTGGCTTCTCCTGGTCTCTGGATAAGTACTCACAGTTATGCTCACAGGGAATGGCTCTTCCTAGAGGTTCTGCTTGCTGGTCAACAGTTGAGGCTGAAAGGCTCAGACTGTGAAGGGTGATCTTTGGCCTCAGCCGAGGCACGATCCTGGGTTGGGATCCCTATTTCTGGGAGCTCCTACCAACACAGCCTTCCGCTAGCAGGGGTAGCTGGAACACTCACTAGAACTTCCCTTCCTCCCCATGAGGCAGGATGTGGGAACATTCCACACCTCCCCAAAGAGGGGGGAGCTAAACTGGAATGTACTATTCCAGTTTAGAAACACTAAACTGACACTAGAGACCTGCTAACATTGCTGCCACCTGCTGGTGTACATGGAGATTACAGCAAATATATGAAACCGGCATAGAAAATGCACATAATGAAGGATGCAATGTTAGATTACACAGGATGACAATATACATACACTTAACATGTTGTAGCGTAGCGGGGTAACAGAGCGTAGTAACATAACTCTGGGATGTTACATTTGCATGTTGGAATATAGTATTGAATAGGTTTGAACTGGAGTCTAAGCTCAAGGCTATGTACACCTTGTTTTTGCATTTTACTCATATTAGGCTAAAAATAATTTTTTCAATGGGTCTTTAAAAAAAAAATTAAGCCATTCTGTCACAAATGGGTTAACTGTTTGTCCAGCTGTATGACTGGTACTTTCACTTTCACTTGGTCATCTAAGAAACCTTATCTCTAAATTGCTAGGTCATAAGGTCATAAACACTTATTTAAACCATGTTATAATCAGTAAGGTACACATTGAACTATAATGAGGGTTTATAACATAAGAAGCCCATCAGCTCCCTGCCTGATGGAACAGAGTGAAAATTCAGAGTCTGCTACTAGAGAAACTCAAGGCTGCACAGAGACAAAGGTTCAACATTTTTAATAAAGAACAGTTGAAAAAAAAAGGATTTTTTTTTAGCTCAAAATGAGTACAGTGCAATATTTAGCCTCTAAATGATTTTTCCAGGACTTAGGCTACTTTCACACTAGCGTTTTAGTTTTCCAGTTATTGAGATCCATCATAGGGGCTAAATACCAGAAAAAAAATGCTTCAGTTTTGCCCCCATTCATTGTCAATGGGGACAAAACTGAACTGAACAGAACGGAGCGCTCCCAAATGCATTGCGTTCTGTTTAGTTGCGTTCCCATACTGGAGAGAAAACCGCAACATGTTGTAGTTTGCTTTCCGTCCAGGGATACGGAGCAAGATTGATCTGGCATGACCCCCGTTGTAAGTCAATGGGGACGGATCCGTTTTCTCTGCCACAATAGAAAACAGATCCGTCCCCCATTGACTTTCAATGGAGTTCATGACGGATCCGTCTTGGCTATGTTAAAAATAATACAACTGGAGCCGTTCATAACGGATGCAGACGGTTGTATTATCAGTAACCTACCGGATCCAGTAAAAAAGCTAGTGTGAAAGTAGCCTAAGGGATGAGGCTCGGTCATTAATATCGGATTGGGGGGGGGGGGGCGAATATAAAGTAGATGGAAAATATACATCGGACTGAACTGACATCAGAAGTTTTTAGTTTCTGGTACCAGTGTACTGCAGCTAAGCTTCCATTCATAAGAGCTGAGCTGCAGTACTTCAGCCCGGCCACTACCCAGAGGCTGCCCGAAATAGCTGATCGGTGGGGTTGCTGGGGATTGGCATCCTGGGGGTGGCCATCAATACCCCCATATCCAACTTGGAGCTAAGGTGAACATATCTGTTGCAAAGACAAGGCCACAACTGGAGATAGGTATATATGACTGCTTGCTATTATCACTGGTGGGGGGTTCATGTGGCTGGAGTCCCACCAATGTGACTTTTATTAATCTCAGATTAACGGCTGAGCATTAGTGTTGATCGCAAATATTCTAATCACAAATTTATATTGCGAATATCAGCACTTCGAGAATTCACGAAGATCTAGAATATAGTGCTATATATTCGTAATCGCGAATATTCTAGAATTTGTTTTTTCATCAGTAACCTCACTGCTTCTTGCTTGTGGGCCAATGAGAAGGCTGAAATGTCTTTGTTTGAGCTTAGCAACATCCCTGGCAACCAATAGGAAAGTTGCCTACCCCTTACTATATAAGAACCTCCCCAGCAGCCATTTTCTGCAGTTTAGAGAGAGACAGCAGTGACATTGCTGTGCTCTGTGCTTTCCACTCATTAAATTAGATAGTTAACTCATACATATAATACAGATAGTTAGTGGGAGATAGTCAGTGTAGGTTAGATCAGGGATGCTCAACCTGTGGCCCTCCAGCTGTTGTAAAACTACAACTCCCACCATGCCCTTCTGTAGGCTGTCCGGGAATGATGGGAGTTGTAGTTTTGTAACAGCTGGAGGGCCGCAGGTTGAGCATGCCTGGGTTAGATGATATAGTGTAGCTGATAGGTTCCAGTGCAGGGTGACAGGTAGTGTGATAGGAATTACTGTGCTGTGATAGGGATTAGTGCCAAATTGCGCAATCGTGAATATATTGGAGCACTCTATCTGCATATTAAGCTATTGTTCTGCCATGCATGCGAAATGTAATCAAAAACAGCGCTGTAATGTAAAATTACTTACAGTGATCAGGAGTTCTCCATTACAGTTGTAACATCCCAGAGTTATGTTACTAAACTCTTTTTCCCCGCTACTATTTGTTGGTAACATGTGCCTTGTCATCTAATGTGATTTTATTTAATATTCCTCACAAATGTGCATTTTCTAAGCCTGTTACATGGATTTGCTGTAATTTCCATGTTCACCAGCAGGTGGCAGCAATGTGTCAGCAGGACTTTAGTTCAGTTTAGTATCTAGACTGGAATAGTTCATTCCAGTTTAGCTCCCCCTCTATGAGCAGAAGTGGGCTGGCCCATGTCCTGCCTCATGGGGAGGAAATTAAGTCAGAGTTAGTGGCCAGCCACCCCGGCTAGGGGAAGGCTGTGCAAGTAGGAGCTCCCAGAAATGGGGATCCCAACCCAGGATCTTGTCTCGGTTGAGACCAAAGATCACCATTCCCAGTCTGAGCCCTTCAGCCTCAGCTGGTAGAGGGCAAGCAGCCACCTCCAGAACTCCAGGAAGAACCATTCCCTGTGAGATAACTGTGAGTACTATCCAGAGACCAGGAGAAGGCAAATTCCTCCTCAGCTAGTCAGTCCCAAACACAGCAGAAGATAGACAGAGCAGAAGATATAGATTCCTGCCATATTCTCCAGGCATATGATAAGAGCAGAAGAGATATTGATCCCTGCCATACATTGCCAATACCTGCGGGGACCCAAAGACTATTGCTGTATCTCATGTGGATTAATGCTGCATCCAGTAAAGACAAGTTTGAATTATATCCCAAGTCTGGATCTCATTCATTGCTACCAAGTTCCTCAATTACTCCTACTAGCAACACACTCATTTATTGCAAGTGAGCCAGGATCCAGGAGTCCAGCCGTACCAAGGTAGGAGACACCGTTGACACTACACCACTCTGGCATTCCTCACCTGGTACGTGAGTTGCAACACTTTAAAGGGCCCTGAGACTGTACCCTGCGCACGCTGCAATTGGCGTCACGAACAAAAACAATAGACTTATATACCCATATCGGGACCCACTGCATAATTTGGCGTCCGTGTAACCGTACCATGGTCCTGCTCATTGCACAGTCACGAAAGTTGCTGCCAACCATTTTCTCCAGTCCATTTTTGGCGTCACTGGAACAGGATCGATCGAGCTGTGTGCCAACAGAACTGTATTGTGTGCCAATAGAACCGGATCCAATTGCGTGCTACAACAGAACCGGATCCAATTGTGTGCTTAACCGGATCAAATTGTCTGTTTCACAGTACTGCAAGATCTACAGTTTGTGCAAAAAGCCTGAAAATTGACTTTATTGCCTTGTTGCTGTGCCAGAAAGCACCATGCGGTGCCCACGAGTACTCAAACGGTTAATTCGCCATATTCGCAAAATGGCGAAAAGGCGCCGCCTCTCCATGCTTGTCGGAAGCGGGAAAAGACAAGAACGCCCTCTCAAGAGCGCGCAGATGCCGAATACGCCCCCCTAGAAGCGGGAAATCTAAAGACTGCCCACCAAGAACTTTGCATTGTGAGCCAAGGGAGTGCAGACTCCTCCCTCTGGGCTCCACCCTCACCTCCTGCACTCTTCATGACAGAGGAAGCAAGGAAGATGGCGCTCCCTCTACCAAAATGGGCCAGGTGGCGATACAGGGAGAACTTGTCTACGAGCCCACTGTGCCTGAGATCCGAGTTTCCCAGCTCGTGAGGAGAGATGGCCCCTGTGCATTTAAAGCGTCCCCAGAGCCAGCACCTGCTACAAGCAAGGACGAGTCAGCCGCCGCTAACTAACCAGAGAAGGCCGCTGCTACTGAACCAGTTCCCACGGAAGAAGACGCGACTCTGGTCAAGTCCTCGGAGGCTGTGGATCCCTCCGCTACTTCTACTGTCAGCATCGAAGGCGAGATGTCACCCAAGATGGCTGCCGACGCTGAACCTGCTCCCACGGAGGACGCCGCCAACACAGATGCCCAGGCTATGGATCAGCCTGCACCGCAGACGGCGATGGGACCCCGCGACGACCACCAGGAGGCACCGGAACCGGCCGCCCGGCCGCGACATCAGGTAGGAGCAGCCGCGCTCCCTGAGGCCCAGGCCCGGTCCGTACCTGCCCCTGCACTGCTTCCCGCGGGTCTTGAAACCTCCAACAGGCCTAGGCCTGCTCCGAAAATGACACCTACTGGTGCGGCGGAGGCGGCTGGAACTTCCACTCCACCACCCAGTTCCGCTACTTCAAAACAGGGATGCCTAAACCCCAAAGTCCCTTGGGAAATCACCGCCTACGCCCAGACGGCTTGGGAATACAAGTCCGCCATAGAGGAATGGGTCAAGCAGGTGGTGAATGACCCCCAGCCAGGAGACCCCAAACTCACCAGGCGCACTGGGACTGTGCTCTGGTTCTCCTTTGAGAGGGGAGTGGGATTCCTACAAGATAGCCACACTGGGTCCGAAATCTTTGTGGGCCGACTATTGCTGTATCTCATGTGGATTAATGCTGCATCTAGTAAAGACAAGTTTGAATTATATCCCAAGTCTGGATCTAATTCATTGCTACCAAGTTCCTCAATTACTCCTACTAGCAACACACTCATTTATTGCAAGTGAGCCAGGATCCAGGAGTCCAGCCGTACCAAGGTAGGAGACACCGTTGACACTATACCTACTACCACACAGAGACATTACACCACTCTGGCATTCCTCACCTGGTACGTGAGTTGCAACACCTTAAAGGGCCCTGAGACCGTACCCTGCGCACGCTGCAATTGGCGTCACGAACAAAAACAATAGACTTATATACCCATATCCGGACCCACTTCATAATTTGGCGTCCGTGTAACCGTACCACGGTCCTGCTCATTGCACAGTCACGAAAGTTGCTGCCAACCATTTTCTCCAGTCTCTAGCTTGAAAAATGTAGCAAAAGTGAGCAACGCCTGTATTGCACACGCAATACGCGCATATTACATTGCCGTTTTTCACAATCAAGAAAATAATGACTGGAGATCACAAATTTTTGAATTTATGGTGAATATTAGGCCAAAAATTCACAAAATATCGCGAAAACAAATATTGCCTATGCTGCTCATCACTACTGAGCATCTAAATATAAAAATTGTACTTTGTATAATTAGAAAATAATTTTGGGACAAATGTATTTTCTTCAAAGCTCACAACGAAATTTGATTCGCAGTAATGCTGAATTTCCTCATGCTTCGTGGTAGTGAATTGATTTTTCCTGAATGGTGGTAAAAAAAAACAAAAAAAAACTTTTCCCTCATCTATTTGAGCGCAAAGAGGCGGCGGCCGCACGAAATCCTCTGCGCGGTGATGTAAGGCCATTACCACGCCAGACGACATGATGATTTCATCACGGGATACGCAAGATTTCGTTCCAGATCTTCAATTAAGATGGCAGAGGCTAGCTCTTTGCAACCAAATGGATAAGGTCAGTATGATTTTTATTTATTTTATTTAAAAAAAATTTACACTGAATTATTGCTATCAGATCCTACAATTGGCTTTGAACGCGGCACCTGAGGGGTACAATGACGGGGGGGCGGTGAAATTGCCACTCCCTGTCATTGCACCCACTACTTACAAAGAAATTCGCTTTACGACGAAGTAATTAATCACAAATGGATTTTTATTTTTTATTCGGCAAAGCTGTGAGATTGAGAAACAGCTGTCATTGAACACTGTTTGTGTGTGGATAAAGTTAAATGATCAGGACTGATATTCTACTGTTTGGCCACAAGATGCTGCTGTTTTCTTAAACACAGCTAATAGACTGCAGATATTTGTATATTCAAAGGAGGTGGGGTTTTGAGAACTTGCTAGAAGGAGGCAGCAGCCATTTTAGAAGCTAGCTGAGACTGAGGAGCTGTGTGTGAGCAGAGAATCTGATCGATCCAGGAGTGAGAGGACCCCTCAGTGATCACAACTGCAGGTGAGTGAAGTTGATCGTTGTCCAAGACCCAGATCCTGTCCAGGGAAAGGAGAATTGTTTCTAGGAAGTCTGGAAAGAGCTAAGGACCAAAGCTACATACACTGTGGGACCTCATGTTTGCTGGAGAGACTGGTTGTTCGGTTCAGAGTCATCAGCGGGAGAAGAGCAGACCCTGGTCAGTAAGATCGTGCACGCACCTCATTGCAGTGTTGGTGCCTAGAAACTGAGACCAGGCCTGTAGTTAGCTAGTTAGGGTCTCTGCTTTGGGTCAGGCCACAAGTGTTCCTACTGTTACTACAAGAACTCCATTACTAAAAGGAACATTGCACATTTGAGAGCTGATAAACACCCCCACAAACTCGATCCAGTTCAGCATTTTTGCTCAGGAGTAATACTCAGGCATGTGCTACTGTACTAGTTATGGGAGGGGGAATACTGTAGAGCACGGTAAGATTATAAACTGTTGTGTTGCACCGCAGGCTAGCCCGTACTAAGCACCCAAACAATTGTTCGTGTTTGCTTCAGGGTAATAATAAATACGGCGAGGCAGTTTTAGTTGTGCCCGCCAGTAGGTAAATTATCTCACTTTTTTCCTCCGGCATCCATCAGAGGGCGCCGTGCTGTGCAGCACAGGGGTCTCAGCCTTCAGGCTGGGTGTATGTAAATTTATTTCCTGTTCTCAGCATTTGTGGTTGTGTTTGTTATCACATGTTAGTAAAATTCTGTTTTGGCAAAAGCTGGTGTCAGAGTTGCTTTCCTCGTTCGTGACTTCTCTGTATCCTGGGGAGCCCACCCCGGTAAACGGTTTACAAAGCAGCCAAATCAAATTTTTGAATACTTTGCTCATCAGTAGTTGCAACATCAAATCTGCTCTCTTTCTGCATCCTTCGCAGGTGGATAAGATATTTTACACCCATTAACATCTCAATCAATTATTTTTCCACAGCACAGAAAAAAAGTCATCCTTGTGATTTTCTTTTAATTCTTTTGCAGATTCGGCACAGAAGAGCATTGAATTGGCCTAAACCTCATGGATTCATCGACACATCCACTGCGCATGCGCTCCAGAAATTTGTGTTAGCCTAGATTTTCTCCTGCGGATCCTTCTGTAAATAAACAATGTCTTTGCTGTAGGCCAGTGGTCCCCAACCACCGGTCCGCGGCCCTGGATGATTGTTTGCTGGGAGTAGAGATGCTAGGCGCATGTGCACGGGACACGCACATCACACTCAACTTCAGGTGGCAGAGCAGGAAGGAAAAAGAGCGCTCCTTCCTTCCAACTGTGATGCTGACCAGCCACTGCCACCAATGAAAAGCCTGACAAAGGGGTGCACCTGTGAAGGATTTCACCTGGAGACAAGGTGGAGAGAAGATGCTGGGGTGAGGAGCTGGGCTTCTAGAAGATGGGAGTGCCTTGGCACCTTTTGCCCTGTGAACTGTCTCTATGACTGTTTTCAACCGATTTGCATATCTTCATGCATGCGGTTCAGTGTACTGACTGCACAGGCGCAAACAAATTCAGCTGTGTGCATGCACGGGATTTCATCTAGGGTTTTATTGACGTAGAGAGCTAAAGGAGGTGGACAGAAGACAACAAAGGGAGGAGCAATGCATCATTAACCCTGGGGACCGCCCCATGGACTCTTTTTAAAGGACTTTTTTCTGGGGCTATGAAAATGACCAAAGGGACTAAAATGTTGTATATGTAGGAACTGTTTAAATGCGCAATCATGTGGTGACATCCTCAGAAGTCACCATTGTGCCATGCTGTACAGATCTACATTTCAGTACATCTACTTCACTCAGTCCCGCTTTATTGGACTCTCGGAGTTAATAAGACGGGGGTCAGCCGGTCATCATCCATCTTTCGCCGTGCCAGGCCAGTGTAATGAATAAACGCTTTTATCTCATCTAAACAAATTAGAAAATATGTATCTGGATTGTAGGGCCACCTGATTAATCACCCGGCATTTTGTCACACGAGAGCCTGTGATTGCTCAGCTCGCCAGCCCGGGCGCAGGGTGTGAGGGAACTGACAGCTCACATGGGTGTTTGTGGTGTGCACCGAAACCACAGAGCCCCAGGCATATGGCTCTCATTCACTGTGCTGACGGGCCTCGTGTAGACCTTCCGAGGACCGATGCAGCGAGACCAGATCGCATATCACACAGACTGAATTCGGCAAGACTGGCACTTGCAACGTAGAATTATCGTGGTGCTTATTACGTATATGGATTTATTTTTTACTTTTTAAGTGTGTCAAGCAAACACATGAGATGCAACAATATCAGGGAGGGTTCTTAGTTGTATCTACAGTAGAAACTTTCTGAGATGACCACACACATTTGCATTGAAGAGGTGTCCTGAATATAGACGCCTTCAGCAGAATCTGTAGTCTTCGATCCATAAGGTCATAACTTTGGCCATTACAGATCCAGGGGTGCACCACCAATGAGACCAGGTGAGGTGATCGCCTCAGGCAGCACCAGGTAGGGGCAAGAGAGGGGCAGCCTAAGGGCTATGTGCTGAAGGGAAGGGGATAGGTTACAAAATTGACATTGCAGAGGGAGGGGCACCGTTTCAGTTTTTGCCTCAGATAGCAGAAAGGCTAGGTGCACCCCTGCACAGATCACAAGCTACAGTAGAACGGTTTTTAGGCTTTGACCAAATGATTGATATGTTCTGCTCTTTCAGTGTTTGGGTTAATGTTAATTTCAAAAGTAACGAGCCGTCAATCTCAGCCCGGACTAGCAGGAACATGCCGTTCAACAAGGTCATGTAGCCGGAGGACACTGGTCATCCCATGGTCAGCTTAACAAGGCCTCCCTTTGCTATGACCTTCCCTGGTCAGCAGGGCCTGCTCATTCAGCTTTCCTGGTGTCCTTCAAATAGAAATTAGACTTCAGTCTCTGAACTTTCTTGAAGGCCATAGCTGGGCTCGTTGGTCATGGTCTTTGGGATCCTCACACATTCGCAACGCAACAGCAGCGAGGACTGTCTCCAGAGGCAGCAGAGGACTGATGCTGGAAGACAGGGGTAACTATGTGCATGGCGTACATTGACCAGGGGGGGCTGTGGTGTCACTCCGAGTGCAAAATTAGGGGAGGTTTGGAATTGGCTCAGATTTCAGGTGCAGATTTTGCAACAATTGGTGCAATAAATAAAAAAGTTGTGCGGAGCTCAAGGCACTGTGCAGATTGCGTTGCTCCAGTCCTCCCTGCCCGTCTTGGTTTATAGGGCTGCACTACTGAATGTCATGTTGACAGCATGTGAGCTGGGCGTGGAGAACCTCTTTGGAAGGATGAGCATGGTCACCAGCATTCAGGATCTCTTGAGATGGAGACAGTAATGCCAGCTGGAACTACTATTGCCTTTTGTGGACGGCGCTCTAAAGTGGAAATGTCCTAGTAGACCGGACACTTTAGTATTACATATATATCATAAAACACTGACGCATTGTGATCCATTTTGAACCAGGCACAGCAAGCATAGAATCTATGTATGGTCGTTGGCCTTTCATTATTTAGGGTGCACTCGTACTGTGAAAGCCCCTAGGGGGTTTCCAAGACTTTTATACTGATTACCTATCCTCAGGATAGTGAATGGGGCTGAGCTGCAATACCAAGCACAGCCACTATACAAAGGACGGCACTGTGCTTGGTTAGCTAACAAAAAAAGGTATGATAGCACAATATTTCACATACAAACAATAAAAAAAAACTGAGAAATAAGGATAATTCTAACTTAAAATGGTATTATACCTACTATAAATGAAAAAAAATAGAAGCTCTTTGCACACATTTTTGATCAAACATGTGTCGGTCCCATCTACCAGGCGTCAAGGTGGCTTCTGCAGCTGGTTCCTACACTGCCCTGTAGCTGGTTCCTACACTGCCCTGAATATTGTAGGCTTAGTCAAGCCCTGTATGGGCTTCGGAGGAGCTCCCCCCAGCTGCCGGACACAAAGCAGTAGTGATCTCCTCGGTTCCTCCTCATGTTCCTCCATCGTTCTTCACATTCCTGAGCTTTGTTTCCATGCACTCATCTCACATGCTTCTCTATTATTATTTTTTCCATTATTACAGCCGGTCGGGACTTTCTTCCAAGTCCATAATAACATGTTACTGGCGGCGTGTAAGAACCATAAGTGACGTTCTGTGGCATGTAGGGGGCTCGAGGAGTCCTAGTTACATCTGCCTGGAACATGGCTTTCTGCAGACTCATCCATGGCCGCAGCACAAACCAAAGACCGTATTGTTTGACCTACGTCTGCCGGGCTTAGCCTGGCCGATGGCCAAAATTATCAGCAGCCGCCCACCAGATGGATGATTGCTGTCTGGTTCCCCCCATCTGGCTGCGGACCACGGAGGGAATTCTGATGCTGGAAGACAACTATGTGCATGGCGTACATTGACCAGGGGGGCTGTGGTGTCACTCCGAGAGCAAAATTTGGAGAGGTTTGGAATTGGCTCAGATTTCAGGTGCGGATTTTGCAACAATTGGTGCAATAAATTTAAAAGTTGTGCGGAGCTCAAGGCCTCCCTGCCGGTCTTGGTTTATAGGGCTGCACTACTGAATGTCATGTTAACAGCATGTGACCACTGCAGCCAGTCACTGGTCTCAGCAGTATGCCTTTCAGTTGGTGGACACGAGGTTAGCGCTGTAGCGGCGGGCAGCTCAACATGTAAGCAATGCTGTTGTACACTGGCCCCTGCTTGGGCCCCAATTTTTAAATTAAAACATTTTGAAATTATTCTAGAGCACCTATTGTGGGTTCCTCTGTTATTCCTCTTAAAAAATTATAGGAATGAATAGACCACTGGGTGTTACCATTCCTGCTGTCAAAGGTGTGTGTCATTTATTAGCAGCACTGATTGGTCAGTGTCAGACTGTGTAGGTACACATCTCCAGCTATTTCTAGGATGACTAACAGAGGAACGCCAAGGAATGGAGAGAAACATGTATTGGAGGCTGCATACGGACATGTCTCACTTGGGTCAGTACAGGTCAGGGATCAGCAACCTCTGGAACTCCTGCTGTTCTGAAACTCCAACTCCCAGAATCCTCCTTTCACTTTTTTGGCAGTCATAAGAACAGAGCAGCAAATGTGCATGCTGGGAGTTGTAGTTTCACAGCAGCTGGAGTGCTGAAGGTTGCTGAACCCTGGTATTAGTTTTTGTGATGACTGCTAGTGCTATTAAGAACCTCGTGGAGGTGCATACACAGTCCTCTTGCTTCGTTTGGCTGGTCTTCTTAGTCAGGTGTGTCAGTATACACAGATTTTTTTGCATTATATTCAGATTTTGAATTAATTCGACTTGCTCCTTATTTATGTATCATTGTGATTGCCCTAATGTATGCCTGCCATCTGCCAAGCTCTTCACCTGCTAATTGTTTGAATGTCTTTTTGTCATCCATGTTTTAGTCTCATCTTGCTCGCTGCGGCCGCATTGCGGTTTTTGCAATTATTATTTTTTCTTTGCTATCGCAGCAAATGCACAGAAAAAACACAGCAAAACCGCACTGTAACCGCAACATGTAAACCCAACCCTTTTGGTACAGTGTTAATTTTCTGATTGCTGCAGGCTTCTTTCTTGGTTTTATGATGAGTGTCATTATAAACCGCTGGCTTGGAAGTTCTATTCATTTTGCGGTCCTTGTCTGTCTAGCCCACGTTTATCTAAGCCAATCTAACAACAGAGATGCCTTCCTGTCACATTTTACAATCCTCCACTTATCACTATAATGCAGATTGCCTTGCAGATAAAATGCGGAAATAAAAACAAAAAATCAGCGGTCAAAAACTTGTTTTTCATAAATATTGAGTTTAAATAAATACCTCCTTCTGATGGACACATCCCTTTAAAGAGGACCTGTCCCCTCTCCTGATGTGTTGGCTTTAGTAACTACTTGAATAACAATTCTGCAACATCTATTCATATGACTCTATGTTGCGTCATTCCTCTATTATTCCTACTGGAAGTTATGACTGAATTGTTAGCAATCTGCAATTATCAGTGTGGGAGCATGTATAACACCAGCAGCACTGACTGGAGAGTGTCGTACTGTGCAGGGTCAGACTGGTAACACTAAAAGCTGGAACTTTGCCAGCAATTCGTGTATAACTTCTAGTAGGAATAATAGAGGAATGCTCCAGAATTGTTATTACATGGGGAATGCAAGCAATTAGTAAAACAGACATGTAGAGGAGAGGGGACAGGTGCTCTTTAAGATGAAACCACGAGATATCTATGACCCAGAACTGGTTAAACTACTTTCTGAGTGCGCAGTAAGCGCGGCGCTGGTACACGTCACCGGGGCTCGGTCGCTTCCCTTTGTGCTGTCTTGTGATCTCGCTGTCAGTGTGCTTCTTTCCAGGAAACTGTTACTTCTGAATGCTGCCCTGTCGGGGGTGAAGCATGTGCGTCTGGGGCTGCTGTTTACAAGGCGAGAATGAGGAGAAGGAGGACGAGGTAGGAAGAAACGTACTGGTTCCCTATGATCCCTGCCTTAAAGGGGCACAACCTGAAGTGCACTGTGTTGTCCTCTGTTATCAGTCATCTCGGACCATGGACTCCTTCCTGAGAGATTATTTTATAAACTGACTAGCAATGATAGGAGGCGGCAGAGAGCCCCACGGCAGAGCCACCACCCTCCAGTTTCATTGCATAGAAACAAGGAAGACTTGTTCCCACGTTTTAGTAAATAATTGTGTTCCCCATGACATAGCAATTCTTGGGCTTCTTTTCTTATGATTCTGTACTGTGCCGTTCCTCTATTATTCCTGCTAAAAGATCCAGCTGGGTGTTACCTGTGGGGTGTCTGTCTCTGTCTGACAATATCCAATCAGAGCTGCCGGAATCAGACTGTGCAGAGATACACCCCTCACTTTTACTCACTGTATTCAGGTGCACTTCTAATAGGAATAATAGAGGAATGGCAAACATAGTCCCGAATTGTTATTACGCGGGGAATGCAAGTAGTTACTAAAACAGGAGTTGCAATTGCACCAGGATTCCTATGCCAAGGGGTTAACAGATCAGGATTTTGCGGTGGGTGGGGGGTGGGAAGGGCGGTGTACTAAGCGGGTCCAAGGCAGGTTGGATCTATCCATCTTCTCCAGGGTCCTAGATTTGTAGGCAGGCTATACTTCAACAGGGGGCACATGTTCAGGTTGCTGCCCTATGCTGTGTATCTAAATACCCTGGCCATGGCACAGTGGCTTGTTGGCACCCCCTGGCATTGTGCACCCACCACCACATTCCTCCTAAATACACTCCTGGCAATGCAACATTGGCAAACAATGACGTAGCGAAGTCCAGAGTCATGCTGCCCTTTAAGAGATGAGCAAGAATTGGGGGTGCAGAAAGCAATGGTGCTTATTGACAGTGGCACCACTTAGATTTATGCTCTGAGGTCTTCTGTACATGCCTCAGAGGGATCGAAACCCAGGTTTGCTCCGGATCTCAAGGAGGGTGATGTCTGCACTGAATATCCGCACAAACAGGTGACATGCTGCAGATTACAAAATCCTCACCGCAGGTTAATTTCCCCGTGTAAAAAAAAAAAAAAAACTCGCTGTGTACATGGCGGGAATTGGAAACCCCCTCATACTGTCCCCAGTATGACTAATAGCCCCCATAGTGCCCCCCAGTATGAATAATTGCCCCATAGTGACCCCAGTATGAATTTGGCCCCATAGTGCCCCGAGTATAATTATGGCCCCATAGTGCCCCGAGTATGAATAATGGCCCCATAGTGTCCCCTCGATATATATAATGTCCCCTTAGTGCCTCCCAGTATAAATAATGGCCCCATAGTGCACCCCAGTATGAATCATAGCCCCCATAGTGCCCCCCAGTATGAATAATAGCCGCTATAGTGTCCCCAGTATGAATATGGCCCCATAGTGCCCCTAGAATAAATGATGGCCCCATAGTGCCCCCTCAGTAAGAATAATGGCCTCATAATGCACTCCAGTATGAATAATCACCTCGTAATGCACCCCAATAGGAATAATGGCCTCATTGTGCACCCAGTATAAATAATAGCCCCCATGGTGCCCCTAGTATAAAAATAGCCCCATAGTGCCCCCAGTATAAATAATTGCCCCATAGTGCACCCCAGTATGAATAATAGCCCCCATGGTGCCCCCAGTATGAATAATAGCCCCCCATAGTGCCCCCAGTAAGAATAAGTGCCCCATAGTGCACCCCAGTATGAATAAACATCCCATAGTGCACCCCAGTATGAATAATAGCCCCCACAGTGCCCCTAGTATGAATAATAGCCCCATAGTGCCCCCAAAGTGCCCCCTCTGTATATATAATGTCCCCTTAGTGCCTTCAGTATGAATAATATCCCCCATAGTGCACCCAGTATAAATATTAGCCCCCATAATGCCCCACAGTATGAATAGTGGCCCCATAGTGCCCCAGTATATAGCAGGATCTGCACTTTCACTCTGATGACATCACATTATGTGACATCACCATCCTTGGAGAGTCAGGTCCTAAAGCCTGCACTGAGAAGAGAGTGCCCCTGCACATGCAAGTGGACGAGGTGGGTATTAACCCCTGAATGGCTTTTGGTGTACCCATTTTTAACGACTGTTAGACGGGTGCACTCATGCCTAAATGGGCGTTAAAAACACAGCCGTGTGAATGTATCCTTAGAGTGCACAGACACAAACCGAAAATGTCTGCCACTTATTTCACTGCAGATTCTGCGCAAATCCTCTGCAGATTTTGACCACAGCACAGGTCAGTTTCTGCACGGATTTCTTTCTGCAGCATGCGGATAGGGGTTATTAAAACGCTGCGGCAGTCGGGACTTTAAATATGGTGCTCGCTTTAAAGCTGATGACGGCGGTAACGTCGATCGCTGCCTTTTAACTGCTCAGATCCCGTGATGAAATGTGACCACGGCCAAGATGTGGAGGAGACATCCGCCGGTTCTGTAACACCCCGAGTGGTGTTGCCACTCCTGCATCCTGCTACTATCTCTAATGGGCTAACAAAACGTCATCTTATGTATTTTGTTCAGGTCCTATACACTGTGCATTTGTAATGTTTGCAACTGTTATGTTAACATGTAACATGTAATGTGCCTGGTTCACCAGCAGGTGGTAGCAAATACAGCAAAGCTGTACTTAGAATGGAACTTATCATTCCATTCTAACCCCCCTCTGTGGAGAAGTGGCCGAGTCCTACTTCCTGCAGGAAGGGTGGGACAGAAGTTCTAGTTAGTCTAGCTTACCCCCTGCTAGGGGACAGGTGTGCAGGGGGCACGTCTCTGCTGGACGTGCCCACGCCAGCCACAGCAACCTAATCTCTGCTGGCCATGGAGGCCAAAGCTAGAAGACTCAGGTGCCAGGAGGAAAGTTCCCTGGCATAACCTAGAATCAGACTACAAAGTGAAGTACAGCCTACAGAAGGAGCTGAGTTATACAGCCAGCCTGTCAGTACAGCAGAGTCAGAGAAAAACAGATATAGCAGAGTGGAGTTTGCCTGCCGGTTTCATGCTAAAGCCTGCTGGAACCAAGACAAAGCCTGTAAACGGTTATGGAGAACGTTTATGCGAAGTAAAGCTGCCGTTGAACTTCATCTCAAGGTCTGGAGTCAAGTTATTCTTTTATCCCTCAATTATTCCCCCTATTTATAGCTTTGGAGGCAAAACCTGGGGTCCAGCCGTATCCAGGTAGGAGCACCATGACACACATAAAGAGACATTTTAGGCCACCCTATACCACTCGGCCATTCCTACACCTGGGTACCAACCTTTTAATAGAGCCCCAGGGGGCGAGCGGCTCGTTGCACTTCCTCTGGTAGCCGGGCAAGTAGTGATGAGGAGAGTGGCGTAGGAGCTGGTGTTGCGAGCGGTCAGGCTCCTGGCCCAGAGATCGTTGAGGAGGACATCAGTGACGTGCAGACAGTACTCGATGATGATGTAGCTGATCGCACTTAGGAGCTGGGTGAATTACGGGCTTCATCATCATCGGGAGAAGAGGGTGGCAGCTTGCCCGTGAGGCAGCGGCGGAGCCAGCAAGTCGCTAGCGTGTCCGGGAGTCAGCAGGGTGGCAGCAGTGGGAGGTGGGGAGCCAAATGTGCCCGGGGTAGACCACCGGCTTTGCAGTAGCAGTGGCGGTAGCAGTCAGTCAGTGCGTAGTGTTGGGGGTAAAATAACCTACTCGGCGGTGTGGCAGTTTTTTGTTAACATGGCCATTTGTAGAATCTGTGGGCAGAAGGTGAAGGGTGGCCAGGGTGCCAATGTTGGCACAACGGCCCTGCGTCAACATATGCAGCGTCACCATAAAGTGGCCTGGGAGAACTGTGGCTCCGATGTGGTGGTCCAGCCTGCCACAGCAACTGCTGCATCACCCAGTGGCACGCAGCCGATTTCAGGCAATCAAGGCTCTACCATCTCAGCCGAAGGGAGCTGTCTGTCCTTCCTATCATCTGCTGGTCCTGATGCTCCTGCTTCTCGCCCTCCTACTCCTCGTCACGCATTCCGTCAGCAATCGATCACCGAAGCGATTGCCAAAAGACAGCAGTATGCGTGCACTCATCCAACGGTTCAGAAGCTGAATGTGCTCCTGTCCAAATAGCTGGTGCTGCAGTCCCTCCCTTTCCAAGTGGTGGACTCTGCACCTTTCAGAGAACTGATGGCTTGTGCCGAGCCGAGGTGGAGAGTCCCAAGCCGTCATTTCTTTGGCAAAAAGGCAGTACCAGCCCTGCACGCACATGTAGAAAAGAAGGTGGGCCAGTCCTTGAGCCTGTCGGTGTCTGCCAAAGTGCACGGCAGCGCCGACGTGTGGAGCTGTAGCTACGGTCAGGGAAAGTACATGTCCTTTAAGGCCCACTGGTTAAATGTGCAGTGTCCCACTACGTGTGAAAAGGGGACACTTCAAACTTTTGTACATGTCATGCTATTTAATGGAATTTTTCTATTTGCACTGTAAAGGCTGCTAGTTCCTCACAACAGGCTGGTAACCGTATTTACACACTTTCACCACTAGGTGTAGCTGTTACCTCATATAAATAGCAGAAGTCAGACACAGAAGTTGGTTAGGAGTTGGGAGGAGGTTAGGAGAGGAGAACATGTAGCCTGTATAGTGTGCCCCTGGATACTCCCCAGACAGGGCCTAAAGCAGATAGGACATCAAGTCTAAAGTACTACTGGATCCATTCTTGAGGTGCCACTATTATGGAGTCAGAGACAAAGTGGACTTACTATTATGGAAGCAGCCTGTTCAACTAATGGAGCAGAAGAGTAATGCCTGCCACTAGGGAGACCGCCCTGTTGGTTGCCAAGTTTTAATATTCAGAAGATCCAGAGGACCTAAAGGCTGAGTTGTCAGAGTAAGCTGAGCAAGCTAAGGAAAGTAACCCTTTCTAAGAATTGAGTTGGAACCTGCACTTCACTGTCACTGTGCCTGTTGTCTGGAATTGCAGCTCACTTCCATCTGTATGTACCATGGCATTAGTTATATGGATGTCATTTACCTTCAAAGCAAATGTCTTCAAGTAAAGTTCTTGTTGGTTCAACTATTGACTCTCTCCTTATTCCACACCAACTCTTAACGCACCTTGCGGTGCTGGCATCACGAACACCAGGGACCCTGCCTCCAAGGCACCCTAAATACCCATACAACCAAGGGCACCTCAACTTCCATCTGGCTGGGAGTCCCAGGACAAACAGAGTGTGCCCCGAAGGAACTGCTGCTGTCCTTCCCGACACTGCACTCTGGCCCAGGGAGCTACAGAACAGTGAGTTATACTACTACCCCCATCGGCCCACCATAACTCACACATATTGCCCATGCAGCCCGGTCGCTGCAAATGTGGTTCCTGCACAGTCACAACAGCAACTTGGCCAGTTGACGCCACTTTTACCTCCACATTCTCATGCTGTTGGTCCTGCGACAATGTCCGCCTCTGCCTTCTCATCCTCCACTATGTACTCAGCCTCAAATGTAGGGACAATTCACAGTGCCCCTCCAGCATACCACATGTGCAGGGCTCGGCGGTGTCACGCTGTTCTACACCTCGTTTGCCTGGGCGAATGGAGTCGCACAGGGGAGGAACTGCTCCGTGTACTTCATCAAGAAATCGAATCCTGGCTTTCTCTGCGACAACTCAAAATTGGAACCATGGTGACCGACAATGGGGAGAACATGGTGTCGGCGCTGCGTCAAGGAGGGCTGAGTCATGCGCCCTGCATGGCACACATGTTCAATCTGGTTGTCAAGCAGTTCCTGAAGTCTTCCACCCATCTGCAAGACATCCTAAAAATGGCCAGGAAACTTTGCATGCACTTCAGCCACTCGTACACTGCAAAGCACATCCTCCTTGAGCTGCAGCGGAAGAACGGCATCCCCCAACATAGGCTGATATGTGATGTTTCCACCCGTTGGAATTCCACCCTCCATATGTTGGACCGACTATACGAACAGAGAAAGGCCATAAATGATTTCTTGATGATCCAAGCGGACAGGAGTACTCCCCTGTGTAACTTTAATGTTCGCCAGTGGCAGCTCATGCGTGACACCTGCCGTTTGCTCAGGCCCTTTGAGGAGGCCACGTTATTTGTCAGTCACCAGGACTACGCGATGAACAACATCATTCCACTGCTTCATGTCCTGGAACAGATGCTGGTAAATCTGTCTGGTCAGGGGACTGGAGACATGGCGCCTAGATCTCATGGCCACATGAGCCCTGTGGGGGCTGAACTGGAGGAGGAGGACATTGGAGCACAAGCAATGTGTAGCGGAATGGGTGATTTTTTTACACAGGTGACAGGAGAGAAGGAGCAGGAGCATCCAGAGGAGCTACAGGGCGATGAGGAAGATGAGGCAGAGGAGCCAGACACACCATGGCAGTATGCAGTAGAGATGGAGGCAGGAAGTCCCTCCGAGTCACTTGCACAAATAGCCCGATGCATGATCACTTGCTTGCGTAGTGACAGACACATTTTCAGGATTCGGCAGAGGAATCACTTCTGGCTTTCCACCTTGTTGGACCCTCGCTACCGGTCCAAAATGGGGGCCTTTTTTACACCCGCTGAGAGGGAGGACAAACTGAACTAATATAGAGACATCCTATGTAGTGAGATGGCGGCTGCCTATCTGCGCCATCGTCCATCCTCTCACAGGTCTGCCCGGGGGCCCCCTCTGCGCTCACGTTTCTATGCCATGGCTGCTGTGGCAGGTTAGGGGGGTAGGAGCTATTCCAGCTACATCAGCAGCAGCTTGAGTCTAGAGTCACTGATGAGCAGCTTTCTTCACCCGCCTAGTGAAGAAACTACTCGCCAGCAGCAGCAGCTAGACCTGTAGCAGGACCTGAACCAGCAGGTGGTGGCATACTTGGACAGCACCCTGCCACCCCGCATTGAAGATCTGCTGGACTACTGGGCAGCCAAACTGGATTTGTGGCCCCAACTGGCAGAGTTTGCCCTGGAAAGGCTGTCCTACCTGGTCAGTATTGTGGCATCACAGCGGGTGTTTAGTGCGGCGGGGGCCATAGTTAACCCAAGGAGAACTCGTCTTTCCACCCAAAATGTGGAGAGACTGACCTTTTTCAAGATGAATCAGGCGTGTATCAGTCAGGATTTCCACCCACCAATGCCTGATGCATCAGACTAGATCATCCATGGTGCCACACCAGCACTTTGACAAAAGATATTGGTTTCTTC